>NW_022196914.1:3397508-3451927 GCF_008632895.1 Mastomys coucha | reverse complement strand
GGGAGGGAGGGAGGGAGGGAGAGAGGGAGGGGGAGAGGGAGGGGGAGAGAGATAAGACAGGGTGCAGGGTGCGAGCACAAAATGTCTGGATTAAATAGGGAGGAGCCTGTCAGGGAAGGGCAGCCCAGCCCCTGGGCTGGAAAGTTCAGGGTTGGGGATGGGGTATGCTAGGTTGAGACTGAGGGATGCTGGGAGAACTTGGAAGCCAGGTCTGCTTTGGTATGTAAAATATGGACCTCAGTCCTTTGTCCCGGGTCCAAAACCAAACTGACCTATGTGCTAAAGTCTTGGTCCCAGCTTGGCTCTTGTGGAAAGTAGCAGAAACCCATGAAAGGTAAGGCTTGGGTGGGATCTACAATCACAGGATGCGCCAGTTTCTTTCTCTATTTGTCCTTCCTAGTTGCTGTGAGGTAAGTAGCTTTACTCCACCAATGACGCTGCCATAATAAGCTCTGAGCTACAGGCCCAAAGCCCCAAGACTAGTCAACTCCAGGTGGACTGGACCCTCTAAAGAGGCCTGGGCCTAAACAAACCTTCCCTCTTCTTCCATGATCTCAGGCATTTTGTTGTAGTTACCGCCATCACTGGGACAAAGGAGTTACCCTGTGTCACAGAATTTCTGGAAAATGCCAGGATACACTTAAGACAGATCCAACTTAGCATCCAAATGGAAACAGCTTTGACCTTGCTGGCCTCACACTTCCCCTTGAAGACTGCCGATGGAAAGCCCTGAAAGTCTGGTCTCCCTTCACCCAGGGGACTCAAGATTCTGTTTGTTATGTCGAGGGTAAAGTGACACAGTTGTTTTCAATTCTAGATACCACATCACATGGCCACATCTTAATCAACTTGGCCTTTAGAGCCGTGGGAAGCTGCATGGGTGAGGCTACCTACAAGCTCCCTTGCCCGTGTGCTTTGTTAGTTAGTTGCCAGCAGTCTGTCTCCGGGGGCCTCAGGCCTTCCTCCCACCTGCTTTGTTTCTGCCAGTTTAGTGCTGAAGTCAACACTGAAGGTACAGCCTGTCCTTGTGAGAGCTGGGTATACGGTGGAAAATAACTTCTGGGGGAGCTTGGGAAGCTGACATTTGAAGGTGAAGTTTGTCATTTGGCCCAGAGAACTCCACGTACCTTCTGTCCAAAAAGTTGCTGGCAAAAACACGGTACCAACGGCCAGACTGTGCGGACCTGCAGTAAAAGGCGATGAGCTGTGCCCAGTGGGCACAGCACTAGCAGAGAGTGGCTGAGGTCAGACAGAGGAGAACAGCTTCCACTATGGAGATTGAGAGACCCACGTGAGCCTGGTGCAGGAAAAAAGGTAGACTCTGCCCAGTCTCCTAGAGCTCTGGAGAATCAAGTGTGAGAGGGTGGTTCATGCACCCTTACAGTGTCCAGTATGCGTTTCTGTAAAATTACAGCTTTCATCCAAATGCCGGCTTTACCAATTTTTTAGCACTGGCATTGAGTGGAAGTCTGATTGATTCTCCTATTTCTGGATTCCTCATCAATCATCTCTCTGCTCTACAAAGTTTTTTTTTTTTTTTTTAATTAAACGCTTTCCCCCACCATCCTCTCTCTTGTAGGATAAACCGCAGGACACAGTGCAGAGTCGATATGCCAATCCAGTCCACTGTAATATCAGCTTAAGTAAGTTCAAAGCAGAATGAAGTGTTTGCACCTGAGGAAGTCTGCGTCTGGCTTAGGAAGCCAGTCAAGTCACCCTGACAGCAAGGCAGGACCAGAGTAGACATGGCACTGCCCCAGTCCCAGGTCCCAGTGCAGCAGGGACTGGCACCTCCTCTCTCACCCTTCCCTTTCAAAACTTCTATCTCCTTCCCAGGGCAGAGTGCTACACTGGCTTTGTTCTGGGGCCTCCTAGAACTTTTGGGAAACTTATGTAATTCTCCTGACACATTTTAAAATTAAGATGCATAATTACTCTATAAGCTTAAATGGTTAAAAAACATATAACTTCTTCAATGCAATGTACAGAAATGTCAACATTATCTATTCAAAAAGCTCAGAGACAAACTTTATCCTTTTTAAATTTCATTTTTCCCTTTTTGAACTCATTTCTATCCCATCTCACATTGACTTTATATTAGTATGATATACCTCTATGCTTGGTAATCATTTCAATTCTAGACATATCAATTCTAAACAGCAAAACATGCACTTTAATGAGAATTTTATATATTTTATATATATTAAGTTTTTCTATTGTTTATTATTATATAAAATCGAGGAAAATTCAATTTACTAGCTGTTATAAGACTTTGAATGTCACTAAATACTCTGAATTGATTTATCATTGTAATATATATTAGCATATAATTGGGTGAAACAAGATTTTAAAATAATAACTAACAACCTAAAAGAAGAAACCCTTTTTGGAGAGAGCAATATTCACAGATGAATAGTTCTTATTGCCAAATGGCAACTACATTTTGTGACAATTATCAGCCAAAGGCAGAGAAGCTCTCGGCCACTGGATCTACAGAAAAGTTGAAGGGAACAAGATACTGCAACCAAATTACAAAGCCAATATGGATTCATAATGCATAATAACCTTTTGGCAAAACCTCAAAAAAACTTGCTCTCCGTAGGTTTGATTAAATATTCTCATGTAGCTTGCTTTCATTTGCTGCTTTAATCCTTAACCTTTTCCTACTTGAAATCAATGCCAAATCTGTACCCGGGACACAGACATCAATATTTCAAGCATTTGGCACCCTAGCAAGTTTTCTTCTGATGGGCCTCCCCTTAAAGGAAAAGAAGGAATAAATGTGAGCATGATACTCTTAAAGGTTCTTTCTCAGAATGAGCACAACGAAGGGCTAAATGGAAATGGCACTTGAACTTGCTTCTTTAAAAGTTACCCATCCTTGCATCCCTCTCTTGATAACAGTTGCTAAGTTCAGGAGCATGTTGTCCAGGCACTTCCTTTTTACCAGTCCCATTATGGTACCCACTCCACTATTCCTTTCTTCCCACTCAAATTGTACAGTACTCATTGCAGTAGGCTAATTAGAATGGTCTTCCTCCATCATACAGGTCCTCCTGTCCTTTCTTCCTTCTCCCCGACCTCCTAGCATAACACTCATTGAAAACATGAGTCCCAAGTGTGGAGAAAAGGCCCCGATTGAAAACCAGAAAGGGACTGGATTCTCCAGTACAAACCTGGTCCAGAAAGTAAACTCCAAACGGAAAAACGCACTGCGCCTTCTATGCACAGAGGAATGACATGGCCAAACAAAATTAGCTGTGACCTATAGTCCTATAGAATTACCCTCATTTTCATAGCGGAAATAGTGTGTAAGGAATGTCATGAAAAGTGGCTCATCTTTTTTGTTATTGTTGTTTTTGTTTTTGTTTTTTGAGACAGGGTTTCTCTGTGTAGTCCTGGCTGTCCTGGAACTCACTCTGTAGATCAGGCTGGCCTCAAACTCAGAAATCTACTGCCTCTGCCTCCCAAGTGCTGGGATTAAGGCGTGCGCCACCATCGCCCAGCTGACAGACACCTTCTAAATGGAGAACGTTCTTTCTCCCCACCAACCACCCATGACTGTACACACACCAGAGGTTCTTCTGTGACCTCCATGCCCACTACTTTAAAGAGTAAATCCTTTCACCAATTTCCCATGTTTCCTATCACACTGGGCCCTGTTTGTTCTGACTGGCACAGTAAGATGTGCTAATACCTGAGTCACGTGAGTGTATCGTTTCCAAACGAGAGGTGCACTATTTCTAAGGACCTTGCTTCTTGTTGGAAAAGTAGGGGCACACCCCCAGCTGTTAGCCTCCAGCCTCCTACCTGACCCCTTTCTCTTGTCCTGTGGCCTCTTTACCACAGGGTACAAACTGCCCACATAGCTTCTCTATACTATGAAGAAGACAGGATGTAAATTGACAAAGGAAAGATAGGGTTATCTACAGTTTGGTCAAACCTGGGGAGAGAAAGGTTACTAATATTTTTCTGCCTTTCTTACAGCACTGTCATGATTTTATAGAGAGGAGAAAGCCAAGGAATGTGTGTGTGGAGGGTTTTATGTCACCTTGACACAAGCTGGAGTCATCCGAGCAGAGGGAACCTCAATTTTAAAAATGCTTCCATAAGATTGGGTTGTAAGCAAGCCTGTAAGGCTTAATTGGTGATTGATGGGTGGTGCCATCCCTAGGCTGGTAGTCCTCAGTTCTATAAGAAAGTGGACTGAGCAAGCCATGGGGAGCTAGTTTACTCACTCCATGCCCTCTGCATCAGCTCCTGTTTCCAGGTTCTGCCTGTTTGAGTTTCTGTCCTGGCTTCCTTTGATGATGAACAGTGATATGGAAGTATAAGCCAAATATACCCTTTTATCCCCAACTTGCTTTTTTGTTGGTGGGTTTCATGACAGCAATGGTAACCCTAACTAAGACAATATGCACATGTTAACTTAACTGTGCACTAAGTCCTCAGGATAGTGTGAAAAGCAAGTTTCTTCTCTAAGAAGAGCTGGGACTTCATGCCTTTCCTTCCCCCGGCACCAAATTCCTGAGGAAATTTTAATTATTGGAGGTCCATCGTTCCAATAGTCTGAAAGCTGGGGTGGGGTGGGGAGTGTGATAGGTTGTTTCTCCGCAGCTGCTGAAATGAGCCATTTTAAGGCAGATTAGATTACATTAAAGGCAGGTTTATTGGGAAGCTGTTCTTGGGTGGGCGAGTTCACTGGCCCCACAGACCAAGACCAGGGAAGTCTCCATGGGGGAAGGGAGGGGAGGGGAAGGAGAGAGAAAGGGCCTGTATATAGAGAGAGAAGAAAAGAAGAGAGAAAGACAGGATGCAAATTTTCTGGATTATATAGGGAGGAGCCTCTGAAGGAAGGGCAGCCCAGCTCTCAGGCTGGAAAATTCAAGGCTGAGGGCAGGGTATGTGAGGTAGGGACTGAGGGATGCTGGAAAACCTGGTATGTAAAATATGCACCTAAGTTCCTTGTCCCCAGGTTGGAAACCAAATCTCTCACATCAGTGTCTCCCTTTGGAATGACTCCCGAGTGCCTCAGCATCAAGGCGATACTCTACTGTCTCAAGGTTGCTGTACTTCAGTAGCTGTCAATTTCTACAGCATCAACTAGAAGTGCCTCTCCAGCTGAACTTTGGTGGTTTTGGTTTGTTGTTTTTGGTGGGAGTGCTAATCTGGACCCATGACTCAGATTAAGCCTTTGGACAGAGAAACACATAAAAAGGAATGGCCTTGCTAAGGTGTGGTCCTAATGAGTGTGGAGAATTGAAGCATGTCACTTCCAGAACCTGTTCTTGCTCTGGCAACTTTGGGATTCTCAGAGCCAAGAGAAGAAACCAACTTGGAAAGATAGAAGGAAAAAAGGTGGTGTCTTCTCCGTCTCTAGCTTTCTGGTATGACCAAGGGAAGAGAGAAGGGACTGACCTCACAACAAAGGGAGCTGTATGCCTGGATAGTTGGATAGTTGGATAGCTGGATATCTGTAGAGCTGGATAGCTGGATATCTGTAGAGCTGGATAGCTGGATAGCTTCTTATCTTCTTGTCCAAACATCTTCCATCCCATCTTCCCTCACTGGTTGCCCCCTCCTCCCTAGTGAGATACCATTAGGCCGAGCAACCTCCACAGGCAAGCAGCAACGAGAATGCCCAAGCACCTGGATTCCCTGAGGTTACTGCAGCTCAGGAATTCAGGGGTTTCTCCTTCTTCAAGCCTCAGCCTGACAATTCAAGAAGTTCCAAGAACTTTCTGGAAGTGGAGCCAGGTGACCCACTTGAATGAGTGATCTGCAGTAATTCCACAGCTATAAAAGAATGTGTTCATTTATACTTTTATCAAGCTGTAGTTTATAGCCTACTTAACAAAGTTATTAGCTACATTACAGCCTGTTATGCTTAAGAAAATCTATAATGAATGACTCTTATGGACTTCCAAGACATGCAACAATTATGATGTCAGAGCTTTGTTATCCTTTCCTACAGATGAGAAATATATCTTTTGCCCAGTCACAGACTGAATTGAACAGTAATCCTGGAGGCAAGTTCAAAGGCTGTTGGGCTCCTAGTGATGCCTGCACAACCCAAAGTAAATTTCTGCTTGTGGAGTTTCTCTCACCCGTATCAAGTGATAAATAAAGATTACAGACCAAAATTTATGATCCATTTCTTACTGACAAGGCTAAAAATATCTTAAAAGTTGCATTTTAATCTTAGGGATTCTGGGGTCACCCTTATATGTGGCGTTGTGCTTTATGGAAAGCAGATGTCTGGTCTACATTACATTGTGAGCAAATGAGGAAACATTCTTTCTGAAGGAAGCATGCTAGTCCATGTTGTATATTCTGCCTAACTCCCCAATTCTCTGTATACTTGATTTATTCTAAGCCAGTGTTTCTCCACCTTCCTAATGTTGGGACCCTTTCATATAGTTCCTTGTGTGGTGACCCCCCAAGCCATAAAATTATTTTGCTATTACTTCATAACAGTAATTTTCCTGCTGATACACACTGTAATGTAAATATCTGATATGCAGGATATCCAATATGGGACCCCCAAAGGGGTTGTGACCCACAAGTTGAGACCCACTGGTCAAAGGCATGATTTCAAGCCACATGCAGTAATTTACAGAGATATAGTCTTTGATGACTCAATGTTATTTTTTAAGATTTGTAAATAACTAAACAAAAATATATCTTAGTATTAAGTGCTCTTATCCTAAGATAAACTTTTTTCTAACTAAATAGAAAAAGATAAAAGTTGGTGGTAGAAACAAGAACATGATGCTTTTTTTAAGCCACTTATAGTCACTGAATCTTTAAATACCATTTTTCAATCGGAAAGGATAGTGGTAAGTATCATATATTCCTAAATTAAGGTACCATAGTATGAGAAGTTAGATTGGTGAAGGAAGCTGAGCAGTGAGAGAAACATTAGAGCTGATTTACTTAATTTGAAATCTCTTTGGACCAATTAAAAATATGGAAAGAGGGTCAGCAAGACCCTTCTTAGTGTCCAGGTTCACATGGATGTTTGGCTCAGCCATACTCAGAAAGCTGCAGAGGTGTAGATGTGTGACCTGGGCTTGGAAAATATTAGGACATAGAGTGGAGAGGGAGAAAATCTACAAGGGACAACAGAAAGTCAGACCTGCGGAGAAGACTGGGATCGGAGCAAATCAAGCTTCAGCTGATGGTTTTTCCTAGGGCCGCTCACCTACCTCTTTGTCCTCATGTGAGTCTTGGCTTCGGGGCTCCTTCCATTTACTCCCTCTACTGAGCTGAGCTTTCCCCCTCAGCCCTAATGAGAAGAGAGTAGCTGTTTGCTGCAGAGACTGCTCTTTTAAGTGACCTACAGATATCTCCAGTTTTATCTTGGAAATAAAGCTAAGTGCAGGCCACCAGGCTATAAACACAAGAAAACCCTTCACTGGAAGTCAGTTATCCCACTCCTCCTGTCTGCTGTCTGGGATGCTGGTCTTAAGATCAAAGCTGTTGCTGAAGATAACAGAGACCTAGGAGTTAGGGAGTGGGAGTCCAATGACAACTGGGAATGCCCCAGAGGCTCTGGACTCTCCCCAGACCTCTCCTCCCCCAACCTTCTCCCACCCTTCCCATCCCCATCTGTGTCTCTCTCTGCCTCTGCCTTTGTCTCTCTGTCTCTTTTGCTTTGTATGTCTCTGTCTTTGTCTCTGTCTCTCTCTCTCTCTTTCTCTCTCTCTCTCTGTGTGTGTGTGTGTGTAAAATAGTTACAAAACACAGAACAGGAAAACACCTAACATTTTATTGTTTGGTCTTTATTTTACTTATTTTTATTATCATTTCCTTTTTCAGCTGGATCTAATGAAAGTTTTACATTTCAGGCATGGAGCTGACCTTATGAAAGAAATTAGTTTTGGTTAGTTAAAAAGAGGAAAGTGATTGTGGTACTTAAAATTAACGTGATGCAAATAAAAATGATGAGATCTTTTTTCTAATAAATTCTTAAACACAGGAAGAAAAAGTTATAAAATGCAATGATCACAAAGTTTTGGGGAAACAGGGAGTTCTATGGCACTTTTGTAAATTGATATGTCTGGTAGAAAACACTGGCCACTTCAGTTACTTGCCTCACATATATATCTGTATTAAAACCAGTCACATAATTCATGGAACACTGTAAAAAAAACACATCAAAGTTGATCAACTCAAAAGTTAAAAGCAGACTTATTTGAACAACAGAAAATGAACCTGCCTAAGTGTCAGACTATAGGAAGGAGGTAAATAATGCTGTACTGAATGGATGGTGAATAACACAGACAGTGAAGATCCTGTGTGAGACATACTCAAAGATACTTGTGTAATAAATAGTCTTAAGTACAAAGATTTTAGGGAGCTGAGTAGACCTGGACAGTAGCTGTCAAATTCTGACTATTTGTTCACTATGTGTTAATCTCATTTTTCTCCCTCAAATTTACCTACTTTATCTTTTAAATCATAAAACATTTTTATACAAAAGATCATTACATTCTGCACATTGCTCTGAACAAGTGCCAGGAACAAGTGGGTCTTAACTGTCCTTGATACTCCACCCTCCCCTAAAATGTGACCACAAAGCAAGGTGTTGGGGGGGAGGGGATTAAAGTCAGAGACAATAAACAAAAGTAAAATCACTCACTTTGCTGCTGTTTCCAAATGTGTTAGTGTGCCCTGCCCCCCACCCCATAATCCTTTTTAGCCATCATTATCACTGTTAAAAAGAACTGAATCATACAGATTTGCCATTTGCAAAGCTCTTCCTATGTGTTTATATGTGCTGGGTTTTAGTTTTGGTTTTTGTTTGTTTGCTTTGCTTGTTTTTAAACTTTACTAACTTGCTGCTCCTTGAGTCTTATAAAGATGTTACCTGTAGAACATCTCAGATAGCCCAACCAAGAATCTTAAGAGGAGTCACAGCCAGAAATGCTCAAGCAGAGAAAAGTCAGTCCTGGAAAGAATTATATATGTGGTGTAAGAGCATGTGAAATAAATACAAGACCCTCATTTAAAAAAAGGAAGGAAGGAAGGAAGGAAGAAAGGAAGGAAGGAAGGAAGGAAGGAAAAACGAATAGCCTTGGAGTTCCCAAGTGTTTCCAGTGAGAAGGAGTCTCAGAAGGCTGAGCAGTTGCCACCCTGAACTACTTATTACCAAAAGGAAGACAGTGTCAGACACTCCTTTCCTGGTGCCAAGGCCTAGAGTCTAGGGAAAGCATCAACTCCAATAGAGAATGGCTGGAGAACACCCCAGGGAGAGAACTGGGGCATCTTGTGCCTTGTAGGATACCAGGATTCTTGTGAATTGCTAACTGACAACTATATCATCTTCTCATTCCCTGCTACAAGGGAAATCTCCTTTTCTTGCCATTTTCCCATTCTCAACTCATCAGTCTGTTGAGTCTGTGCAAAGACTATTTACTTCTTTTTTTTAGTTTACTAGTCTGTGAATCCAGAAGAACCATGCCGAAGAATTAACAGCCTCATCTGGATTTGGATGATAGGATCATAGATTTTGATCCCAATGTTATAGTTAAATGTGTCTCACTGGAGTGCTGGAGGAAGCCTATGCATTTTTCTTATGAACAGTTATACATAGGAGGAATTATAACGAAACTAACCTACTTTTGAAACTGTGCTAACTGATGACTTTAGGTAGTTCTGTCACTTACTGACTCTTGACTTGACTTTGTGTTATGGTTTGGACATGAAGGGTCCCCAAGAGTTCATCTATTCAAAGGTTAGACTCCATCTGGTTATATAATTTGAGAACATTTTGGAAACTATAGAATGTAGGGCCTGGCTAGAAGAAGTATGTCCCTACAGTCAGGTGACTGGGAATATATTTCCATTGGTCCCTTTCCATCATACATTGCTTCCTATCTACAAAGAAGTAGAAACATTGTCCTGCTACACATTCACACTGCCCAAGCCCATAGAGCCAAGTGACCTCTAAAGTTACAAGTCAACATAAATCCTTCCTTCTACATGTTGTATTCTTGTCAAGTGTTTTATTGTGATGACAAGAATAGAAACTGAAAGTTTGGAGGTTAGTGATGAAAAGGATCAATCTGAGGCTTAAGGTAAATGATTACAAAATAAAGCAATGGGCAGGTTAGAGCCATAATTCTTTTGTTAGTCACCATGTGCCTGACTTTGGCTAGCAGAGCAAGGTGTGATGTAAGCAAAAGCGTAAAGAAACATCCCATTGGAGCTTGTTCTATCTGTCCCCACTACCATCTGAACAAGCCCAGGAAGACATATTGGAAAATGATGGGCCTGGTGATGGGAAGATTTGTAGAAAGGCTCTGTGTCCCAAGACTAACAGAAAACAGCCCAACTAAATAACCTACTGACCACCAAGGAAGAAAACGCCAGTTACCCAACAGAAGCATTCTGACATTTAAGCCACTGCACCTTAAGGTGCTTTTTGCAACATCACAAGTTAACCAAAGGTTCAAAGAGGAGAGAATCTAGCAAGGGAAAGCTAGGGGAGGTAACAACAAGGTAGAGAAATGTCTAGGAAAATGTGGTGCCAGGTGTGAGAGTGGGTATCTCATGCTAAATAATTTGTAAAGGAAAACAATGGTCACTAGAAGCCAGGAAAAAGAAAGTTCCATGACTTAAGTCCAATAGGAAAATTAAAGATGGAGACAAAAGTGTGGGTGATACCCTTGGGAGTTTATGGGATGACATGGAAGAACACGGAAGAGTGAGAGAATGAGTTAGGACAAGTCTTCAGAAGTCATGCCCCCAACAAGAAGGGGCTCACCTTTGTTGGTGAGGTGAGCAAATTAACTGGGCACTTAGTGGGAACACTCATTAAGAATCTAAAAGGTGTGACCCAGAGTCTACAGTCTTAAACAACTATGCCAAGAGTCACGATGTGTACTTTCTTTGCAGTGATTATTAGCTCCATACATCAGCAGTACTGGTAAACATAAACTTTTTCAAGTAATTAAAGTACTTTTTAGGCAATGGGTGCTGAGTCAGATCCAACATAGCCAAGGAATATCAAGGATTCTCAGATTAGGTGCCAATGAGCATCCCATGGGGGAAGGGTTGGGAGAAATGACTCAGTGGTTAAAAGCGCTGGCTAGCGACTCTTACAGAGGATCCAGGTTGGTTTCCCTGATCCCTCATAGAAGTTGGGATTCAAAAAACCAAAACACCAGCCAAATAAACAACCCCCCAACAAACAAACAAACAACAAAACAAGATGGACAGCATCTGAGGGATAGAGCCTGAGGTTAACTTCTGGCTTGTACAAGTGTGCAAGTGTGCTCTCACATGCAAAAGCATCTACATAAACACGCACACACTCTTGCACATATACCACAAAAATCATGAAGGGGGATCTGAATTTCTGGGAATCGGGTCTAGATATTACAAAGGCTCTCCCAGGTGATTGAATTGCAGAGTGGGAAGATCCTGGAAGAGATGATACAACTCCTCAACCAAGAATCCATCATATTTCTGAGAAATGAGAAATAAATGTGAAACTCTCAGAATGTCATTTTCATATATTTAGTGATTGATCTAAATGGCTATTAACCTCAGAGATCATGCTAGGACTTGATGACTAATGGCTATTTCTGAGTCAAAAATGAAATAGCATTTATTTTCATGATGTAATAAAAGTCAAGTGAGCATTAACTCAGACCCTGTGAATCAGCGAATATGGTTAAGCTAGTTATGGAAATAGATGGGAAGATGTCACACAAGATTTTGAGATTTTGGTAGAAAATTTCAAACTACTTGAGGGAATAAAAAGACATTAAAGAGATCAGTCTGATAATTACATGAATAATACAGCCTGATGCCTGAGACAGTAAAGAATGATAGGGAACTCTGATAAATTACATTTGGTGGGGGAGAGGGATCCTTGTGACAGTCAACCTCTCTTAAAAAAAAAGGCTAATTTAGCTCATAGGTTGCCGATTTATGAGCCTCTGAGTCACACTAGAAGCTTTTATAATAGAGATATAAATGTAACTACTCAGTTACAGAGAAGGGGTCAGGAAGACTTTTCAAGAAGGGTTAATCATGGATGCATTTTAAAGGCTAGAGATGTTTGTCATATTTCAACTTAGCTTAAAAACCTTTTATTCTGTGACCATTTCACATACGAATAAACAAAAAGGATCACAGAATGCTTGTCTGCTCTTCATTAAGACTCTAAATCTTAATACTTAGCATCGCCGCTAGCAAATTCTCTCTGATATAACAGTGTCATCTAAATCTGTACACTTTATTTAAATAAAACTAGCTGGTAAAGTCCTTATGCCTGGAGGCGTAGGCTCAGTGCCCAGTACTGCGCAAAGAAACTAAAGCAACCAAACAAAACCCAAATAACACCAACTTTCCTACTAATGTCCTTCATTGTTCAAGACCCACGCCATGAAATCTGGCCTTCTAAGTTTCCTTTAAAGTATAATAGTTGCTTGTTTGTTTGGTGACTCATGACTTTGACATTTTTAAGGGGGTGTTGATCAGCTATTTTATAGAACGACCCTTAGCCTGAGTTTGTCTTGTTGCCTATGATTTAAAATCAAATTATATACTTTAGGGACAAATAGTAAGAGATGATGCCATACCTAACCTGGTGCATTATAGACACAGAAGTGTTATGGCACGGGAATCTTTATTTTTGACCATTAAAGCCGGGCAGTATCTGCCATGTTTCTCTATTGCAGTAATGTTGGTTTCCTCTGTTGCTAA
Source organism: Mastomys coucha (assembly GCF_008632895.1). NCBI lineage: Eukaryota > Metazoa > Chordata > Mammalia > Rodentia > Muridae > Mastomys > Mastomys coucha. The sequence continues at coordinate 3,439,207 of NW_022196914.1, read as the reverse complement.
TAGTGCACTGGCTGGTTGGTATTTTGAGACTCCGTTGGCATTCTGCTTCTTTTTAAAAAGAGATGTAGTTAGTTGTCTGTCTCTGTCTGTCTGTCTCTATCTGTCTCTCTCTCTCTCTCTCTCTCTTTCTCTCTCTCTCTGTCTCTATCTATCTATCTATCTATCTATCTATCTATCTATCTATCTAAGGAACACTTTTGTTTTGGGCATTGAGCACCATTCCACACTCATCTGTATTTTTTTTTCTCTCAAGCATAGAATCTGTCATTTTCTAGGGAATGTTGGCAGCTTTTATTGAAAAATAAATTCAGGCACCAAGAGTAATCATTGTGTTCATTAATAATGGACACCACTGGTTCTTGTCTCTCTGTACAAAAAGAGCTAGGGAGTATGTGTGGGAAGATAGAGATATACCTGTATTTACCTGATACTATACTTCTATATGTGTCTATGTGCATTTCTATGTGTACCTGTAAACTTTAAAATCATGAGTTCACATTTCTATTCCAATATTAATCCAACACCACAGACTTCATTCTATCTTAATTTTTTTCCTTATTTGTAATTTTCTCTAATTGTGAGAAACCTGATTCTCATTTCCCATTAATACATTAATTTAATCCTACAAATACTTGAATAGTTTATAAAAGTCCATTGTTTTACTCTTTTAAAGTTATATTCATTTTCATATGCATATGTTTAAGAATGCCCTTGCTCATATAAATGAGACTCACCATATGCCCAACAAATAGACAGCCGAAGCACTGTACAGTGACTGCTCTTGTATTTCAGTCTGTGTGCAACTTTTTGTGGTTACGCAAGCCATGGCTGAAGCAATTTAACCGATCACCAATATATTCAGCATACAATAGGAGAAAGACCAGGGCTGAATTCAGGAAAAAGAATTCCAGTAATCCAGAAAAGAATTGGACACACACACACACACACAAACTATTAGTATCTATAAGACACAGTTCCCCTGTAATGTGGTGGCTTGTCACGGCCTGTCCCATCATGGTGAACCTTCAGACTGACAATGGAAATGCAGGAACTAGCATCATGTGCTCACAAGAATCTGACAGCACAGGGCTATCTTCAGCAGTCAAACTGACAGCTTCATGGTTTCTTCCCTGGGGATGTTTCTTCTCCTTTGATTTCTATAGTCATTTGTGGAGTTTTCTAAGTTGGCTGCATGGTTTTACCATTCGCTTTTCTGTAAGTGGCCTATCCACTTTTCTGTGGCTAGGCTTGCTACTCATAGACTGGTTGTACAGGACTCCTATTTATCCAGCAATATAGCTCTTTTTCAGACTTGCTCATCACGAGGGACTAGTCACTCTTCCATGGTAGGAACCACAGGCAGAGAATCCATCTCTGATCATTGTAATTGAATCTAAGGATTTCTACTGTCTCAAAACAGGCTCTGACATACAGTCATCCCTGAAAACAACAGTGTAATAGTTACTGCCTTTACCTTGGCCTCTGTTTCTGGGAAGTTTCAAGCCACCTGGAGACTAGTTGGTTTCTCCCCAACCTCATGTTTCCTTATAGCTGCTTTGTTTGCTTTGTTGTATGAAGACTGTTTAGTGGGAAACATTAGGGAATGGCAGGAGGCATCTGTTTGCTTCCTGCCTTCATCTTAACTTCTGACTTTACTTGTTTAACTCTGACTTTGGGGAGGCAGATTTAGCCTTTGCTTACTTCTAGAATGAATTCATTTTGGATTGCAGTCCATGCCCAGTAAAGGTCTCCATAACCAAAGCCAAATGTTCTTCCCATTTTGTTTTTAGATAACTATACTCTTTTGAAGTCATATTTTTAGTTTAGGATTTTCTCATAATCCAAAATTCTGAATCTCTCCTACAATTTTTCCCTGACACATCTTGTGGGCTTATAGCCTTAATCTCAAAGGGTTACCTTTGTTCAGACATGCCCACATATTGCATCCCACTCCTGGAATTAAATTCTGTATCAGCTAGAAAATTTGATATGTACAATCAACAGAAGCCTGGATCAAATCAGCTTTAGTAATAAAGAAATGCATTCACTTTTGTAACTAAAGTCAGAGCTGAGGCAGGACTCAGAGTCTGCTGAATGAATTCTGGTGGGATTCATTTAGCTGCATCCTTCTCTTTGCAATGACTCTATAAGCTCACTCCATCCCATGGGCAAAATGACTGTGAAAGTTCTCTTAACATTATCATTTTCTAATTCTGTGAGGAAAAGCAGAATAATCTTTTTTTTTCTTTTCTTTTTCTTTTTTTTTTTTTTTAGATTTATTATTTATACAGCATTCTGCATGCATATATGCCTACAGGCCAGAAGAAGTCACCAGATCTTATTAAAGATGGTTGTGAGCCACTATGTGGTTGTTGGGAATTGAACTCAGGACCTCTGGAAGAGCAGTCAGTGCTCTTAACCTTTGAGCCATGTCTCTAGCCCCAACAATAATCATTTGATAAAAATATTGCATACCAGAGTCTGCTTGGGCTGCCTAGGTTTCTTAATAATGGAGAATAAATGGAAGGTTGGATATCATGGATTAAACCAAACATGGGCAATCCTATAGTGGTATTTGACAACAGCAGGAACCTAATTGAGAAAAAGAGACTGTTAGAAAATGGGAAGTGTGTTTTGGTTAGTAGCTAGCACGATTCATGACCTGTTGTTATGTTATCAGGATTTCAAAAAAGGGATTTATATTCTTTTATCAAAATGATGGTGTTGAAGGCTGAAGTGAAGGCTGGAGCAGGTATGATGTTTGCTGCTCAAGGATGAGAACTTGAGTTCAGATTCCCAACACCCTCTCAAAAGCTGCATAGGTGCACACATCTGTAACACTAGTTTTAAGAGCAGAGATGGCATTTCCCAGGAAATTGCTGGCCAGTATGCAATTCCATAAGCAACAAGCTTGAGGTTGAATTAGAGGGCCCAGAACCTGTCTCAACCAATAATGTGGAGAGCAAAAAAACATACCACCATCAATGCTGATATCCATATGTGCATGCATGGACAAGTTTACCCACATACACATGTGCATGCACACCCGCAACCATACACACAAAACACATGCAATAAGTCTAAATGACAGAAAAGAATGTAATGACATTAATCTATATCTGAAATTATCTTAGTGTCTCTTTACAGAATATATCAAGAACCTTAGTTGCTATTAATCTTGCTTGTAGTTCAGTGACTAACATTTGCTTTATGAATGAAAAATAATGTATTGTGTTTACCCTTAATCTCTGAGGCTTGGAAGCATAGTATCTCAAACCTCCAGGGCATGACTATTTCACTTGAAATGTTTGGACATAAAGCTTCCCAGCTGGTAAGTGAATAGCCAAAACCTGGCCCCAGACTTGCTGACTCTATAAATGCATTTCCAATGACTCTAAGCTTCTCCAATGTGTTAAAATAAGCCCTCAGAACTTGAGCACAGCTGTGTTCAGAATACATGCAGGAAATACATAAAAGTTCTGTCAGCCAGTATCCAAAAAGTAACTTGAAAGATCAACAAAAGTCTGAAGCTGGCTCCAACTGATATTTGCTTTACTGACCTGAAGCTATCACAGCAAGCAAAAAGATTGATATAGAGACAGAAATTATCAAAGCCGTTTTGTCAATAGGATGATGTAGACAAAGCAATATATAGAGAAAGAAGAAACAGAATGGATTTTGCTCACGAGCTGACTCAGAACATTGCTTCATCTCTGACTTTAATTATAAAGATGAACATGTTTCTCTACTGGCTCAAAGTTAAAAATTATATCTTGCCAGGAAGTTGGAAGAAAAGAATTGACCTGGTGCAGTTTCTCATTTTCCTATTGTAATGTATAGTGTGATTGGTAAAGCACACTAGAATCTGCTTACAGCATTATCTTTGTTGACAATAAACCCTCTTAATCTGATAGGTTAGTGGAGAGACATTGGCAACAGAGGAAATAACTAACCTTGACTGAATGTTCACCAAGTCATACATTTTCATATGTAACTATTCATTAAATAAATATTGACTAACTTCAGAGTAGTTGTCACCAGGTAGTTGCTAGGCATATAGAATTTACCACACTCGAAGGAGACATCCATGCTTCAATGAAGATAAGAAATCAGGAGTCCAGATGGATAGTGGTTGTGTATGCCTTTAATTCCAGCACTTGGAAGTCAGAGGGAGGCGGATTTCTGAGTTCGAGGACAGCCCCGGTCTACAGAGTGAGTTCCAGGACAGCCAGGACTACACAGAGAAACCCTGTCTCAAAAACCAAAAAACAAACAAACAAACAAACAAAAAAAAAAAAGAAAGAAAGAAAGAAAAAAGAAAAGAAGAAAGAAACCAGGAGTCCAAAATATTTGAGCTCAAACTAGCTTCACCATAGTCTGTGAGATGCTGGGAATGTAGGGCCAATCAACTTACCTCTGTCTCATTTTCTTCATTTCATGGACTTGCATATGCAGTTGCTTATGCTAATGCAGATTGTGAAATAATATGTTGTTGCACTTGCTACATCTAACGTACTGCCTGACCCTTGACTCCATGTGATTTGTATTACCATCTGGTTCCTAACCTCAAAGAGCTTACACTAAAGTAGAACAAACAGAAATAAGTCTGAACATTTCATTTCCCTAAAATGCACTGAGATAAGTGTTACGTTCTCCATTTTTTTGCAAGCAAGGAAATTGCAATTTCAATAGTTTATTCAAGGCCTCAGTTAAGGAACAAATGGGCCAGAATTCAAAAATCCTGTGACACTGCGTTTGAAGCCCATATTCTCACCAACTTTCTGGATGAAAAATTGATAGGTAGGGCTTCTAGTCTTCATTTCAGGCCAATACAAAAGCCCTGGGAAGTTTTTAAAGAGTAATAGGGACAAGAATAATATTTTAATTTGCTTAAATCATATATAATATAATATTATATGTTCTAATAAGAAGTAAGTTCAAAATCTCCTCAAGAGTCTAATAGGCACTTATCTTAAGACTTTTCCAGCAGAAACAGTCTGACTTCTCAATAGAAGATAGCATCCATCAAAATGCTCTAGCAGAAGCCACAGCATTCCAGAATTTTCCTCCACCGTGGTTCCATAGTCTAGTCACCTCTCTGGATGGTAGAGGTAGATAAAAGGCCCATGTAAATTGTGCTACCTTTACTGAAAGTTATTGCCACAGGGTGAAAAGATACCCTTAAGTACCCACAGAGCATCCTCAGCAATGTGTGGATGGATGTGAAAGAGAATGGTAGGAATCCACTCTCCCTCATCCATGTTGGACTGACAGATTAAACAGCATCCTTCCTTCTCTAATGGAGAAAGGAGCAGCTTGGGAAATGTCCCAAACAAACGCAGCTGTTCTGTGTTTCTGGAGAGGACGCCAATAACATTTTGTTCCTTGGGGTTCCCAAAAATGAAAATGCTTGCATATCCATAAAAACAAACAAACCCATAGGAATAATTATCATATCAACCAATATTTCATATTGACATTTATTTAAGCTCATTAAATAATAGCGTATATTCTAGTCGGATCTTTATTCTTTCTGTTGAGACTCAACCAAGGGAAGGAGAATAGTACGTCAGGCACTAATGCCCTCTGGGATATGCAGCCACTTAGTGGTGAAGCTTCTGTAGTTCCTTGAACTGGGATATTTTCAGGAATTTGTGCTAGAGCCTCGTTCATGAACAACTGAGGATGACCTTGGATTTCTTATCCCCCTGCCTCCACTTCCTGAGTGATGGCATTTACAGGTACATACCAAGTCTAGTTTATGCAGGGCTGTGGATCAAACCCAAGGCTTTGTGCATGCTAGATAAGCAACTGAGCTACATCTCTAACCCCATCTCCAGACTCTAATCCTTCAGTTTAGTCATTTGAGTAAATAAAAACAGAATGTTCCAATAAAACCAAAAGCATTGGACTCTGATGAATGGTTACTAACATTGTGGCTTTCATTATTTGACCTTATCTTTAGGATCCAAGAAGGACATGCATGATGCTGGCTGGTAGCTCCTGACAATGGTGGAAATACTTCTTCCTCATTACTTATTGCGTCCCCTTACCTCAAGCAGCAGGCGGTGCTGAGCTCTCTAGCATCCACAGTTTCAGCCCAGACCAGTCCTCCAATATTCAGGAGATGAATAGTAACATGGTTACCCATAAAAGTCAGTCAGGAAAGAGCAACCATAAACAGAGATGGGTTAGCATATTCTCCAGACTACCACTGTCCAATAGTAATATAATTCAACCCATATGCATAGTTTACAATATTTTAATAATTTTAATGGTGCATTTTAATGAATCCAACATATCCAAACTATTAAAAATCAATAATAAGACAATTGTTTTTGTTGTTGTTGTTGTTGTTGTTGTTGTTACTAGGTCTTCAAAATCTGGTGTGCACATTATACTTACAGCATATTTCAGTTTGGTCCACTATAATTCACATGCTCAGTAGCCACTTATGCTTAATTAATACCTTGTAATCGTAAGTCTAGCCCATCTCAACCCAAATGTTAGTTGACACACTTAATTAATATATACAAACATGTAACACATGAAAATTTCCTGATGTTTGCTGATTATTTGGGGTTGAATTTGCAGCCAGCTGGTCTCTAATTTAGTGTGAAGAATAGGGCTTCAGTTTGTGAGATGTGGACTTTTTAATTAGATAAAACTGTCAGAAAATGCAAAACAAAACAAAAAAAACCTATGGTCGTAGGAATCTTTGAATGGAGATATTTAAGCAAAGGAAAGCTGTCTGTCTACCTGAAAGACTGACCACACTGATCTAATTATGAGCTCTTGAAGATGCAGGGAGAGTTTAAAGTCAACATGTATTTGAACTCCTGTTGTGAGCACCCCAGCTCCTACGAATGGTGATTGATATAAGAAATGATTAAGTTAGATTGCTAAGAATCTATTGGATGTGCGCGTAAAAAAGATGTCTTGGGTGTGGCTCAACCAAGGTTCCTCTCTAAACAAGGATTTGGGTTTATATAAGACAGGGTCTCAGGAAACAATGGAGAAGTGAGATCAGGAAGCCCAGGTCTGGATGCAGAAGTGAGACACTGCCCCTGGGCAACCTGTACTGGATCCCACTGGGTTCTGTTGAGTGATCATGTAGAAAGTACTTCGAACAGGAGCTAGTGAGAAGTACAGGAGCCAGGATATTTATCCTCTTTTCCAGGGTATTAATCCAAACACTTTTGGCCTGGTCTGTTCTTAAGTTGGGTTCCCTCAGGTTGGGGGCAGCACTCTTGAGTATTATGCTTTCCACTGGCTGGCCTCTCAAAGCCCTCTCAGGCCTTTGCCTAGTTTCTGTGGGCAGAGTCTGGCTGAGGTGGGTTTTGTCAGATTGCCTAACCCTTAGGGTCCTCTCTGATCCATTGACAATACCCTCTGCTGCCTACCTCAGATACAAATGATATTTGCGTTCCCTTGGGATTCCCTCTCTGAGTCCTACCAATGAGTAGTTCCATCCACCTTTTTCCCATTGAATTTTTGGGAGCTCTGTACCATCTCCGAACTGGGGAGCATGTATAAGAACTCTGACCCCTTGGCAATATTGGGATCCTGAAGTTACATAAGTGAATAGTTTCAGGATAGGCCTGCAAGACTTGGCTTTACTCTCTCCTCTGGTCAGTACCTCCACACCCTTCCCCTTTTCCTTTCCCATGACACATGTGATTTGAGTCGAACAACAGAAGGAAATAATGCATCCAAAGTAGCCCTCCCTTACTAGCCATGCCCCAGCAATCCCAGAAATCCCAGCAAGGCCACTCCCCTCTTGTATGTAGCTCTTTATAAGCAAGTGAAGGGGGGGGTTCTCTGTGGGATTCCGAACTGCTTCTGACCTTCTAACTAAGTATTTGGTTGAAAAATCTGTGAACCCCAACGTTGGGACTTGTGTCTGAAGCAGGACCTAACCTATGGAACCTCTAGTGACAGAAGTCAGAGATAGCCACCTCTCCCGGGTGGCTCAAGTGCAGTCCTGCTTAGATATACTGAGAGCAGTCCGATTCCCTCCATCTCTCCTAACATTTGGGTTTAATTTTCATAAGTTTAACTTGTATTAGTTTCCTCCCAACAATTAAAAGCAATTCCTAAGTTGTTTTAAAAGTGGGGAAAGTACTTTTTCCTTCTCTTAGGTTTATGGGGGAAAAAATGTTAAGAGCCATATAGAAAAGCAGTCCAAGTAAGTGCCCTTCGCTCCACCAATGTTCTAACCGCTTGACAATGCAGGAGTCTTACCAAAAGTGCAATCAGAACATGAGCATTGGGAAACAGCCTTCCCCTCCTCCAATCCTGCTTAGCCTCAAGAAATTTGCAATGAATTAAGCTGGATTCCCACACTAAACGATTTCCATTTCTACCCCCTAGGGAGGAATAGGGAGGGCAATACCATGAGAATATATTTTTAAATGCCAGTGAGACTTCAAATTCAAAGTAATATAAATCTCTCCTTTTCTTTGATGTATAGCAGAGAGGTCTATGCAAAAGCCATCCCCTCTGTGCCGTTTCTTTTTTTTTCCCCTCAGAGTCTGCGTGAATCATCAGAGCTATAAAACTCTATGACTGAACACTGATAATTACTTTTAACTGGCAGAGAACGATGGCTCCGGCCCTCCAATGGAGCCGACTTACTCAGCCATAGATTTTCTGTCAGCATGCAGTCGTGGGGTCTGATGATCTGTCTCTGTGGAGGGTTTGGTATATAAGCTTGGTTACCACTGAGGCTAGAAGGGCAGCTCAATGGAGCCTTCCCAGAATTTCTGATCAAACTGGGATGCCCAGACAAGAGAGGCAGCCTTTTCCAGAGCATCTTCTATACCCTCAGAGCACTGCAACCCTCCCAGAGGCATGCATGAGCCAGCATGGTGGCAGGATGCCTAGCCATGGAAGCACAGGCCTTTATTCTTCCACTCTCACAGGACATCAGTCATCATAGGTGCCATTGCACAGGAGATTGTCTTAAAATCTATGATTTAGTCTTTTCTGCAAAATAAAAGTAATGTGCCTTTAAATGACAATGTGTCCCCTCAGTAATACTTAGCAATAAATTTGCAGGACAGAAGGATTGGTGTTGACCTTGCTCAGCATCTTCCATCCTATGATTTGTTCCTGTCACTCATTGGCTGATGTCAATCAGTGGGTGGGTCCCACTTCCATTGTTCTGCTTAAAGACAGGGCAGTAAATACTTCCTAGGTACTCGATTTTCATTCAGTCTTGGAACCAATAACTACTCAGGTCATGTCTAAAAATCAGATCTTCTCACTCTGAGAGAGTATTACAACCTTGAGGGTAAGAATGCTCTGCCATTTGTTTTGTTTTGTTTTGTTTTAAAGAATGGTTAGTATGTTTATCTATTTGCTTGTTTTATTACAAAAGCAATTTGTGTTCATCATTGGAAACTGGAAAAACACAGAAAACCCAAGGTATGAGAGGAAAACCATTCATTTTTCTCAGTTAAATGTGATTCTTAGCAACATTTGGATGCATGGTCTCATGCTTGTTTGCAAAGGGGCTCATATAATATATACTGGTTTTAATGACTCTTTTCATCTTCCTAATTATAAAAGTAATATAAAAACATGATATTACAGAAAAAGCAGAGCAACCATCATTTATACACACACACACACACACACACACACACACACACACACACACGTCAAAGCATCCAGTAACCCCACCCCGTAAGAGGTAACCATTATAAAGCAATTTCATCAAATCTGACATCCAAACAACTCATAAAGTTGCCAAAGCCTCTAGGACAAGGTCAAGAAAACAGAAGTTTGCCATTTTTTTGCATTTCGAAGCCTGGCTCATTTGTCCAGGATGGCTCTCTGTTTCGTAAGTATAGGCTAGAGTTTCCAATTAACTTCACAAGAATCTTTTTGAGATCAATACTATGACATTAGTTGGGAATTTACAATGTTCTGAAAGAAACCTGCAATTCCGAGGCCATGAACTACATTCATTCAGCTTGGGTTCCGCCTTGCCAGGCCAGACCACAAGAATCTGGGCCCATGAAAATAGGAGAAAGTGGTTTGGCGGGGGACGCACAAGCAAGCTCTAGCTAAGCCAAAGAACGAAAGGAGCTGCACAGCACAGGGATGTGTCGAAGTTCATTATCTCTCTGTGTCACCAAAATCGCACAGGGCACATTCCAGAGCAGGTGTTAAAAGATATAGGAAAATAGACAGTTCTCTTCGCTCAGGATTTAATATTAAAGTTCTTTGGAACTATTATTTTTTATTTCCAACATTCCTTAAAAATTGATGTTCATCACTGGAAGGTAGCTTAGTTGGTAAAGTGTCTGTTAATAGGCAAGCAGACCTGAATCTGATGCCTGGAACTACACTTAATAAATGAAAAGAGGTGGAATGCTTTTATAATCCCATATGCATGCTAGGTAGGTAGACACAGGTGGATTGTCGGAGCTTGTTGGCTATCCTGCCTCCATCATGAGTTCCAGACCAGGCCATTGAGAAGCCCTGTCTAAAACAAAACAAAACAAAACAGAACAAAACAACTGTCTCAATGATTTGATCATCAATATGTAAATTGGTCATTGTGACCTGATCAGCTAAACAGAAAACACCACGTTTAGAAGGTCAACATGCTCTGATACTACAGGACAAGAGGTCTTCATGTCAACATATAAAACAAATAGGTCTTTAGGTCATAGCTCCAAAGACATGCCTAGACATTCAGAGACACACTAAGGTAGCTAAATAAAGCAAAACACTCAAGTAGATTAAAAGTATCAAGTACTTTTCCAATGTCTTCTGACCCACTGCTGTCCCCTGTATTCATTTTACCAGACTTTCCTCGTCTGCCTTTCAACATGGTGTGTGGAGATAGAGGTAGTGGTGTACCACATGGCTGCCCCTAAGCCAAATACCTTGACCTCATTTTGGACTCTTACTTTATTTTCATTTCCAGTTGATCCAACTCCCTAAATATTCCTCAAATGCTTTATTTCATCCCACGCTTACCTTGAATAGCATCCTTCAAGCTTCAGCCCTCTCTCTAATGCTTAAGGGCCTCACTGGATTTCATTCTCTTCCATGCAGGCCAGGATGCTACTTTGGAAACAGTGTGACAGGGTGTCTCCACCACTAAAACTCTCCAGCTATTTCCCATAATTGCTTTAAGTAAGAGTAATACTCGTGAAAAAAAATCACTCAAGTATATGTTTGTGCCTGTTTTGATACATATAGTCATATCACCACCACCACCATATGAAAAATATTACATTGTTCTTTGGAGAGCTTAAGATAGAGCAATTATAAATATTTACACAGTTTCTTGTGTGTGTGTAAGTTTTCTTTTCACTTGATGCAATATTAGACATATCTGTGGGTTGTCTGGTAAGTGTGTGTTTAACTTTGTAAGAAATTCTCAAGCTGTTTTCCAAGTAACTATACCACCTGCATTCCTACCCATGCCTTAGGTAGGTAGTCCAGTACCTGCTACATCCTCCCCCTACATGTATTTCTATGTGTTGCCACAGTTATTCTATCTCACTTGACTTCTTCCAAGTTCTTCTGTATTTTCAGGACTACCACATCTTCTGCAGAACACACTTACGAACTTCTCTTTAACAAATTCATTGGCTAGATCATCCCTGACAAGAAGGATTTCTCAAACTTACAAGGTTCCCTTCCTGTGCTTCTCACTTTCATTATTTAGCAAATGTTTGATGCATAACAACCGGCATATTGGCTTTGATGCAACTGAAAGCATAGCAATGAACAAAACAAGCAGTCTCTCATCATACTTATATTCTAATGGAGAAGATAGATGGGGTGGGGGTGTGTGGCTCAGTAGTACAATGCTTGCCCAACACATGCAAAGCCTTAGGTTCAATCTCCAGCAGCAGAGCAATAAAAGACATATAGCAGCAAGTGTAATCAAAAGTAACAAGGCAGAGTGGTGGGAAAGACTGGAAAATCTATGCCTAGATTTGCTATTTTAGTTGAAGGACAATGCAAGTGGATGGGTCTACAGACATCCTGGGAAAAAAAATTCCAAGCAGAGAGAACAGAAGACACAAAGATGTCAAGACAGTAAATAAATTGGCTGGCCTGTTTGGGACGTAGCTTAGAGCCCAACATAGCAAGAGCTTAGCAAGCCAAGAGAGAGGTGAGGAATAGGAGGCCAGCCAGAGGCCAGGTTATAAGTAGCTACTGTTTGCTGATCTTTAGGAGTATTTAACACTCTGTATTGTTCTTGCTTTCCATCCCTCCCAACCTAGGCTCTTTGGGGCCAGGTCTGTGTTTATACTTAAGTGCCTTACATGGCAGATTTGAAGCACTTAGCATGTTGTTTATTGCACATCAATATTTGAATGGATGAATAGATGGATGGGTGGATGGATGGATGGATGGAAGGATGGATGGAACAACATAATGACACTCCCTCCATTGTTGATTGACAAGTCACTGAGACAGGATGTATTGCCACAGAAATAAATAAGGCCCGTTGTGTACAAGGCCTTTCCAAGGGGAGAAGTGGACATTTAAGGCTGGAATTCTGTGTTTTGATCAAGGAAAGCTCCTTTTGCCATATTGGTACTGTGCTTCCTAGGCCATGAGTTAAGGTAAGAAATTCCATATTCAAACTGTTGTCAGCCCTTCCTCATTTGGCCACTTTGTTGATTTGACTTTGAAATAACCTGTTATTGAATAAAAATGTTTGTGTCTTTTCAAAAGTCATATGCTGAAATCTTATCCCCCAAATGTTACTATATCAGGAAGTAGGGAGCGTGGGATGTAATGAGGCCTAGATGAATCTGGAGGGAGATGCTATAGTGACTGAAGTGTCCCTATAAGAATCTTTAACATTTGCTGCCTCTCTTCTGCTCTGTGAGAACACAAAGAGAAGGGAGTCACTCAGCATCTGAGCAGGAACCTGGCTAGCTCAGCATCTGAGCAGGAACCTGTCTGGCTCAGCTGTCTCCTCGTCTCCCACTCCCAAGGGCTCAGAGAAACAAACGTCTGATGGGTACAAACTCCCCTGTCTGAGGTTCTTGGTTCTTATAATAGACTAAGACAATTTGTCTGGGCCTCTTGGGTAATGGTTGGAGGAAACTTTAAGTCATCTAGGATCCCACACATGATATACATGGTCTGGGGATATAGCTCAGTTCATAGAATGCTTTTTCACCATGTATGAGACGCAGGATCACATAAACCAAATGTAGTTTCACATGTCTACAATACTAGCACTGGGGAGGGGTGGGGGCAGGGAGCAGGATCAGGAGTCCAAGGTCATTCTCAGCTACATAGAGAGATCGAAACCAGCCAAGAATACATAAGACCTTGTATCAATAATGATAGAAATTAATGACGATGATGATGATTTGACCTACAGGATGATTTAGAAAACTAGGATACATTATCTCTTTAAAACAAAGCCAAAAATTGAGATGCTGAGATTGGAGAGCTGACTCAGAAGTTAAGGACATTTGCTGTTCTTACAGAAGATCTGGGTTTAGTTTCCAGCACCCACATCAAGTGGCTTACAATTACCTGTAACTCTACTTCCAGGGGATCTCATGTCCTCTGGCCTGCACAAATACAGTGTACAGGTATACATAAACTTACCAAGGCACACATACACACACACATACACGGGGGGGGGGGGGGGGAGAGAGAGGGGGAAAGGGAAAGAGGGGGGGAGAGAATAACAGGCTACTCTTCTCTTCTCCAAAATCATGTTGTATGGCTTAACTAAAATATCTGAAGATGTGGGAATGCTAGCTCGCTAGTGCCTTGTGGGAAACTATTGAGCTCAGTAGTTACTGTCCCTTTGTAGTTGTCCCTTCTCTGGTTGCTGTAATCCTCAGGACTCTTGTGTTTTTACCTGTTCTACTTCATCATCCCTTCTTCCATGTGGGTCGATAAGATGTAGTATAATGCCCTATAATAATAAGATTCTTAAATGTCTCAGGTTTATGGGCTTTGGAGTCTAGGGTCTGTCCACTTGTGTGCTCCGTTGCTCTTTGGAGCACTCTTAAGTTGTTGAATTCAGACTGGAAGGACTCTGCAGCATAGCCCATAGATCTGAAAGTCAGGAGACAAAGGTTATTTCCCTAAGAGCTGCATAAAGGCAGTAAGAGACATCCCCTCCACTTAACACTGAGTCTAAGCCTCAGAGTCATACATAAGCCTCATGTGGATTGCCTGAGCAGCTATCAAGGTACCTACCTGCCTCATGATTATTTAACTAGGCACCTATGTGTCTGCATATCTCACTGTTCTTCCCAAGTTGCTCATTGAAGCTATGCATATCAGGCAGTACTCATTTGAGAGCAGTTGTCTCCCGTGTAAGAATTCTGGGACAGTTAGAAGAAATTTTCCATGCCAGGTTATGTAATCTAGGGTCTACCACAAGTCCTGGCACGCAGTTGAGGAATAAATACTTCTGGGAGATGAATGAACTCTGTGCAAATGATTTCTCCTCCTACCTTATCTACAAAATGGGAGGTTTCACTTAATCGTTAAGATCCCCACAGTGCTCTGTGATTCGAAGTTTCTAGCTAGTTACATGTAAAGAAGAGATTGAAAGATAAGTATGAGGGGGCTCAGCCATTTCTAGGTGGGTAATCAAGGCAACAGAGTCAAACAGGCTTTAATAATTTGAGAATGGAACTAGAAAGGCTCTAAGTTTTCCCCACGGAGCTGAGATAACACCCTTAGTCATAGCCTAGTTTCTCAGCATTGATAGATCAAGAGCAGATAGTTCAAGGGTTGATATTTTGCACACCAGTGGGGTTTATTTGCCAAAAAAGAATTCACAATTTTGCCTCCGGGACTCAGGGACTGTGGCTCCCATGAGTGTGAAATACAGAGGAGGCCAGCCTGTAGGCAAGGGCCAGGCGACTGGGTCTGCAAGGCTGCTGTAATTCAAACATCACCCAGCAACCCCATGCCCATTCGTTGTCTTCTGGTACCCCTGTCTTCCAGCCGGAAACCCCCGCCATTAGTCACACCTTTGAGTCAAGGCCTTGAAGGATGGTCTCCACATGCACCAATGTGCTAAGAGGAATTTTAAATCAAGGAAGTTGTATTTATTACTAGGTATGTGGGGGAGAGGGGACACTTTTCTCAAATAAGAATAGTGATACTTGCAATCTATTACTGGGCTGTAACTATACACCACGCGCGCGCGAAAGATTTCTACAGGTTCCCTGCTGCTGGGGCACACTAGGCTCCTTCCCATAAAAGGAACGGGCCCTAACTAAATTCTTTGGTTAGGTGCACAAAAGAAGTGGTATCCAGACAAAGAATGAGGTGAGTGTGCAGGAAGCTTCTTAAGTGGGGCAAAGGTTTCCTTTAGATGCCACCTACTCCTGCAGCGAACATTCAGCTGCTTCCCAGGTAGCTGGGACAACTCGGGAGCATCGCTGAAGCTGCAGCATCAGCATGAGGCTCAGAGCCTGCTGAGATTATGCAGGGGCTGTCCTGCATATCAAGCAGTGATGGTCTCTCCCACTGCCGGGAATCCCAGGCTCTAACAAGAAACAGAACGCTGACAAATGAAAAGGAGATGTGTTTGCTGGCACGGAGTCCACAGAGCAGGAAGGCAGGCCAGTCCGAGGATCCCACCGGAAGGCTTGAACCCACTTTCTGATTCTTAGTTTAGCTCTCATCAACTCTTCCCAGATCCAGTGTCGCGTTTTTTTAAACTGCCAAGCTTCAACGAACCGTCTCCTATTGTCTTTCCTGATGCGCTGCTGTTTAGACTGCTTGGTGGTTTGAATTTTAGAAGAGCCCCTTGCTGTCCCCCCCGTCCCCCCCCCCTCCGCCGTCCTGCACCACACTGCTTTGCACTGCCTCCTCCTGAGGAGAGCTCTCCTGCAAGTTGTCAAGGACTTGTCTGGAAGCTCTCATTTGACTTCTTTTTAAAATCAGTTCCCCTATCTCCAGATCTGGGATCCTGAATAGTTGGCATGCTTAGGAGACACACCTGAGGGAAACCCTGTGAGTAAGTCTTAGTACAACTGTAGGCAAAGATCAAAAGCCTGGTGTGTAGATTTCTGCTGACTGGGGAAAGAGAAGAAGGAGGGAAGAAAAGGGGAATGGAGTGGGAGGGGAGGAGAGGGAGAGGGGAAAGGAAAGCAGGAAGAAAGAAATGAAGAGAACACAAGAAAGAGAAACAAGGGATGTAATGGAAAAGATAAGAGCTGAGAAGAGGAAAACAGAACAAGCCCTGAGATGGTTCAGATTTTTCAGAGGACAGCAGCAGAGTCTATTCTTGTTAATTGTTGACAATACTCAAATAGCCAAGTGCTATTTGCACTTGTATGCTTGTTGGGTCACAATTTCCCATGAGATTGAAACATTCCATCTTCCAGGTTAGTCAACAATTCAAAATAGCTTCAGGAAGTCTCTGAGACTGACCAGATTCATGAGCCCCTCCTAGACCAAGTGAACAATAAAAATCTGAGAGTCCTTTTCAGACCAAAGTGAAGCTGTGGAGGGGGAAGGCTGTGCAGAAGGTGCTCAGGCCAGACCAAACCAGTTGGAAGAAGCAGAAAGCAGCACAGCTGCCTGAAAGAGATCTAGGCCATCTGAAGAGCCTGGAGAGGACACTTTCTAAGCGGTTGAACGGCCTGCAGACTGTGCAGTGTGTTCCAGATTCCCAGCTTTGTGAGCTGTCACCCATGCTAGGGTGGGTTTTGGTGATGCAGCTGTCTTTGTTGTTGGGAACAAGCAAAAGAAACATAGTCTAAGTACTACCGTATTGTTTTAGGACTCCATTTAATCATAGGGAGAAACTAAATTCAAGGTCCCAAGCCCTAGGGGAGCTGGGGACTTCCCTACAGCTGAGCAGCTTCTCTTGTAAGCAATTGTCTGAGCCCAGCCATCTCAAGGAGAATGCCTCCATCTTGCTGGTACAGTCAAACAAGTTCATGTTCCTAGGCCTAGGAACAAACACCTATCCCACGTCTCCAAATGTTTTCTTAATTGTCTGTCTGTTAACCTATTAACCGATAAAGAACATAGACATTGCTGTTATCTAAGCCAAGGTGCATAAGTTACAAAAATATATAACCAATTGAGTGTTGTGTCCTAATTAGCCACATGTAGCTGGCCTGCTCCTTTGTCCCCTTATCATTCTGAGCTCCGGATCTATTGTCCAGGAGAATGAATTAGGACCTTGAAGCCAGGTGCCCTGAATACAGCCCAGTCTCCAACCAGGTACTCCGTTGTCTAACCCATAATGTCCAAATACAATTGTATACCAATGCGGCTCCTCCCGGCTCCCCCTCACTTTGTGTTCTCATCCTTTCAAATGTTGTATGCTCTCCCTCAGTGACATGGTTCAGATCCTGAACTGGCTGCCTCCCCTAGTGCCCGGGAAAAGATTTCATTTTCAAGCCTTGATATCTGAAATGAGTTTTCTCAGATTGTACTCCAAACCCAAAACTATAAGTAACTCCTCACCAATAGTCCTGTAAGTAATCCCAATAAAATTCATTGACTCACCAACTTGGACTCTGGTGGTATCTGTACTTTGGTCCATCACGGATTGTCTATCTGGAGTGAATAGATAGTGTGTATGTTACATCTCCCCAGGAAACATATTTCTACACAAAAGTGCCTATTAAACACCAAAGATTACCAACATCAAACACCTTGCTGCATGACATCCATAAACACAAACACCGAACAAGACGAGTAATAGTGAACTCTGGTCTGTTCAAGAGCTGCCTTGTTTCACATATCTCAAATATTAGTATGTGTGGAAAAAAGAAAAGTAAACCAGAAATATCCATTCTCCTTTCATAACTTTGTCTGGAGTGGTTGTTTTAGATGGGTCAGTTATGATAAAACTAGTTATTGCCTTTCCATTCAACATTCAGTGGAAGCAGTCTGGGAAGCCCAGAGGTCCAGTGAAGCCGAGGCCCTCAGAACCATGTGTGCCCCAGGAGTTCCCAAGTTTCCTTCCCTGTGTTTGCTGTGGTATAAGGTATTTTCTGGGCAAGTCATATGTTTACTGATTAATGCTTGGAAGATTTTGTTGCACACATAGTTTAAGCTAGACTCTGTAGGGGTCTCTGAGGATAAGGAGAGGAAAGGCTCATTGCCCACCCTGAATTTCCATATAGAATGTATCTGAATCATAACTAATTGTTTCAAAACTCGCTGATGCTCTACCTGTCTCCTCGCTGTTGTCTCCAAACAGCACAAGGGAAGAGATCATGCTATGAGTCATCTTTCAGTGTTACTGGGGCAATTCATGCCACAGGGCACTTACTCACAGCTAATGTTCATCAGAGGAAGGCAGTTGATATTTAAGAAAACAGCATTTATCTACTGCTTCCATCTATCATCTCCTTTAATCTCACAACAGTCAGATGAAGTGGCTCCCGTTTCCCTTGTTTTACAGAAAGGGGAGCTGAGAAATACCAAAGGCCGTGTAACACAGCCGTGCTTCATACTCCAGTGCCTTGGAGTCAGGATCCATAATCTTTATTTACAGCTGGGGTGGTATGTGCCTATCATCCCAGTCCTCAGGAGGCTGCGGCAGGAGAGTCATGAGTTTGAGGCTAGTTTGGTTTATGTGGTGAATTCCAGGATATCCTGGGCTACATAGTTAGCTCAAGTCGAGCCTAGATTGTGTCGTAGAGCCCGTTTCAGTTGCACACACATGCTCACGATACATGTGTGCTTATCATGTACTTCGATGAGCAAGAGGGACAGACAAGGAACTCCAGCTGATAAACCTGTTGGGATGGAAATCCCCCGGGCTGATGGTGAAAGATAGAGGAACCAAATTGGAATTTATAAATCCAGAGATAAAGGCTGTAACAGACAGCTATGCTTTGCTTTCTGGATCTTCTATTTAGTTAACATTTTAGTGGCCACATGTGGGTTACACGGAGACCTATTTTTCATGCTGATGATTGTGGATATGGCACCATTCTTTATGATTCCCATTTGATATGACTCACTGAATACTTCTGTTAGAAGAGCACTTCTGAAAGACAAGTGGTTTTCTTTTTTGAAAGATTCATTTATGTATATGAGTGCTCTCTTTGCATGTACTCCTGCCTGTCTGACAGAAGAGGACATCAAATTCTATTATAGATGGTTCAGATTCTATTATAGATGGTTGTAAGCCACTGTGTGGTTGCTGGGAATTGAACTCAGGACCTCTGGAGGAGCAACTAGTGCTCTGAACTGCTGAGCCATCTCTCCAATCCCCGACCTGGCCCTGTGCTAGGGAAATGCCAGATTTCGGTTCCAGAAGGACATACTGAGATCAGGTGTATATTCTACTCTTCTGAAACAATAGGCATCCTAGATTGTTTCATGAATCTTCATCTTGGAATGAAGACAGCTTGGAGCCAGTTCCCAGATGACCCTGCCAAGCGTTTGGCATACATGAGAAATGAGCTTTTCTCTAAGGCCATCCAGATTGGGTAGGTTCGCTTACCAGAGCATACATAATCCACAATACTTAATAGTATTATTTTTCTGCTTACAATTAAATGTATTTCCCATGTGTTTAGATAAATTTAATAACAGTCCAGAACGATAGGCCACATTGATCTGGGATCCTGTATACTGTCCATACTATTTGCCCCGTGTAAGATGCACAGCACCCGGTGTTTCCTAGGAACAATGCTTTGAAATGTTCACATCATGTCATGCTGTGTAAGAGGAGACAGCAGGTCACTGTGAAAGTCGTACCTGTCATGTATCTAAAGCATATAAAATTAAGTTAACTTAATTGTCAAGATCTGGCTATGAAGTAAGTGGTTAGATTGCCACAAAGCCAATCTGATTTGGCTGTTATTGTCTCGGTTGTTTTGTTGAGGGAATTGAACTGCACAGTGACCTAGTTGATTGCCTTGGCCATTGTCCTACCAACTGGTGGCCACATAGCCACAGTTTGACCTTAGGACAGGATGTGAAATTAATTGGCTTGAATATTAAATCAAGACTCTTTTCCTGTAAGTGGTTATGTGTCAAGTACTGTCATATAATGAAAAATAGTTGTCAGATTGTAAATATTTAAAATTTACAATCTTCCTTGTATACATGCTACAGCAAGCAACTCTGAACTTCAGGTCAAGTATAAATTTTAAACTCTGTGCAGACCTCAAGAGCTTCAGTCCAACATTCTTTATGGTCAAAAGTCAATCACTCTCCACCATTCGTGACAACCAATTCTGATGTATTCAAAACAAAACTGGAGGAATGAACGGTACATGCCTGAGGCTAGTGCCTCATTGCTGTATACATACAAACAGCAGCATGGTTTGTTTTATTTCCAGCAAAGCCGTAGCATCTGAAGATAGTGAGTGAATGAATAAGTGAGCACGTAGCTAATGACTGAGAAGCACCAATCTTCCTTTGTTTCAGTCTTTTCCAAAAGTGAAGGAAACATTCTTCTGAACATATAAAGCAATGCTGCTTCATGATCAAGCATTCTTCTGAACATATAAAGCAATGCTGCTTCATGATCAAGCATTCTTCTGAACGTATAAAGCAATGCTGCTTCATGATCAAGCATTCTTCTGAACATATAAAGCAATGCTGCTTCATGAATAAGCATTCTTCTGAACGTACAAAGCAATACTGCTTCATGATCAAGCATTTTGCCCTGGACTTATTAGAGTCTGAATTTGATTTTTGATGTTGCTATCATTGCAGATTTATTTTTTGCCAAAGATGTTCAGTCTGTCCCATTCCACATGCTCTTACTACTTCTCCATCGAGAAACAGTTGGTTTTACCACAGTGTCGAATCCAGATGAGCTTTGTGTTTCATTTGAATAATATAATTCACAGAAGTGATGATACATCAGTTATAAACACGGCCCCAAACTAACCAGGACCTTTCTGCTTCCTTCCCCTTAGGAGCCAGCTACCAGGTAAAATACAGATTTTTGCCACTATATATCAGTCTTGGTTGTTGGGATGGATAGGGTCTCAAACATATACATAATATATATTTTAGTAGAAAATAGAGTGAACTTATTACAGAACATGTTGAATTTTCTTAACCTTTGGGATATAGTTCTAGATGTATGGGTGGGGGTAGCTGTATATATTATAAAACACAAAAAAGCAGTGCATTCAATTTTAGCCACAATGATCAAGGAAAGCAATGCATATTAGTTAACAGCAAGTAGTTGGTAACTGGAGACATGGACACAAGTGAAATTATGTAGGGAAAAACATGAAGGCTGAGAAATACAGTGTGCAAAGTGCACAGATTCAAGGGACAATCATCTTTTAAGGAAAATCAAAGGGAAAAGGACCAAAGAAGAAATTCAGAAGAAAAGGTCAATAGACAGAAACTCGGGGGACCTCTTAATGTCAGAACACATATGCCTCAGGATTGAAGGTATGGTGAGTTGGGTCAAGGCTGATAAGACAAGGGATTGAAAAACTCAAATTCTTAATTTAAACTCCCTTGAAGCCAGAGTTTGACTTTGAATGAAAATTTGCCAGCTAGATATGTTTACTTGAACATTGGAAAGTTACATTGAATACTCTTTCCAGAGTCTTTGTCTGTCTCTATGTTCTCTGACATCATATTTATAAAAGTTGCAATTCAATTCTGCCTCTAGAGAACTCACTTGGTAGTCAAGGATATCAAAAGCCAAATTAAGATATCTTTTTTTTTTTTTAAAAAAAAAACCTTTTAAATATGTAACACATATTTAACATACCATCAACTTCTAAGTTGGAGTTTTTAGATCTGGATGCACAACACGAATACTATGATACAAACTGCATTAATTTCAGATGAGATTGGGCACGTTCAGGGTGGTATGTCAGTAGACCCTCTGCATCAATTTCATGTAACAAACCCTTTTAAATCATAAAACACATCAGCATGTGTAACTGACTCACTTCTTGGAGAGCTGAAATGTGGAGGAGAAGACAGATGAAGAGAAAGTATTCTTGCAGACAGACACACAGAGTCCGAGCTTTCAGTTATAACAGTGGGGAATGGAGTGGAGAAGATGTTAGAGAGAGATACTTGTAAGAGAATAGCAGGCTGACTGGATATCCAGGATGTCAGACTGAGAGCTAAGAAGGTACCAGACTCAGATTGTATTGGTTGCTTCTGAGAGATAACAGTATGCTGCCTTGAAAAAAGTTATTTCTGACTAGTATCAAGCTTTCCTGTTGTAGTAGTTGGTGACAGTGTCATAGTAGCAGCTTGAATTTACTGTACTTTTAATTTAATTTCTGTTCCAAAGCAGAGAGAGGCAGGAACAGGAGTTAATAATCCTCATTTCTTCTTCAGCTAAATTATGAAAAGACAAAGCGAAAGATCATGATTAGAAGCAACCTTAATTTATATAATTGCTAAATAATTCTGACAGTACCTTCCCAACTCAGTCCCATGTTAGCTAATTGTGAAGATACCTTCTGGGAAGTCCGTTGCTTGTTGGGTTTGCCATTATGTTAACATTACAGAGCGCATTTACACAAATGGTGTAAGTCATGTGACCTTTTGATACAATTGAGCTATAGTAAACAAGAGAGGTGTGAGGTGGCTGCCATCAGGGCACACTCTTATACCATTTTATAAGTAAAGGAATATGCATTGTAACACTGATGAAAAGTGAAGAATAGGAATACATAAGCTTGGAACATGGTCATCTTCATTATTAAGGATTAGGTGCTACACTTAATTTCATGTGTTGAATGAACACACAATGCAGAGCAGTAGCCAGTATCTCACAAACACCTAGACAGTAGGTTGTGATGATGGTACAGCAGTCTTGCATCATTAAATAATAGGAATTGTTCACCTCTATAGTCTTTCTGGACCACTAGTTTTAACTGAGCTATTACCATGTGACATGTGACTATAACTATTTCGTTTTAAATGAGCCTTATTTCCATTTATTATTCCTATGCCTTATACACAAAAAAGTCAAGTGTCTACTTCTATTTCTGTATTAAGGATAAGGAAATTGAATGTTGGCACAGTCTGGATTAACCAACTCGGGATGTTAGAAGCAGCACAGCCAAGATGGAATGCTGGTCTTCCCTCCCGGTCTTTTTCATGGATTCAAACATATAGTAAGACATTGATAAGATCAAGGAGACCACAGATCTTTGGAAGTATGGGCTTAAGTAGACTATTTGTTATGTTTCTCACTGCTGGAACCAAATACTAGTCTAGAACCAATGTACAGAGGGAGAGCTTTCATTTGACTTAGGTTGGAGTGATATGGTCCATCTTGGTGGTAGAGGTACCACAGTAGAAGAGTAGGACCAGTATTCACATTGTGCCTGGCATCAAGAAAGAGACAGACATGTACTCGGCCAGGTTCCTCCTGCTATTTAGCTTGGATCCCTCATCTGTGAGGTGATTCTATTTACATTCAAAGGTCTTCTGGTTAAGAAATTAAATATCTCTGGAAATATTCTCATAGACACACCCAAAGTGAGTCTTTTAAGTGAATCAAAATCTAGTCAAACTGACAGTGAAGATTTTGGTTTTTTGTTTGCTTTGCTTTGTTTTTGTTTTTACCAGACAAGGTTTCTCAGTGTAGTCCTGGTCTTGTCCTGGAACTCACTCTGTATGTAAACTAGGCTGGTCTTGAACTCAGAGATCTGTCTGCTTCTACTTCAAGTGCTAGAACTAAATCTGTATGCCACTGCCTCCTAGTTGAAGAGCACTTAAAGAAATATTCAGCATCCTTAGCCATCAGGGAAATGCAAATCAAAACAACTCTGAGATTCCATTTTACACCTTTCAGAATGACTAAGATTAATAAGACAAGTGACAGCTCATGCTATTAAGGATGTGGAACAAGGGGGACACTCTGCTATTGCTGTTGGGAGTTCAAATTTGTACTATGGAAATCAATATGGCAGTTACTCAGAAAATTAGGAATCAATCTACCCCACGACCCACCTATATACTCTTGGGCATATTCCCAAAAGATGCTCCATCCTACCACAAGGACACTTACCATATTATGTTTGTAGAGGCTTTATTCATAATAGTCAGAAACTAGAAACAGTGTAGATGTTCCTCAGCCAAAGAATGGATAAAGAAAACATAGTACATTTTACAGTGGAGTATTACTCAGCTGCTGTTAAAAAAAAAAAAAAAAAAAAAAAAAAAAAAAACGACATGGATGGAACTAGAAAAAAATCCTGAGCTGACCTAGACTTAGAGAAAAAGATAAGATATGTACTCACTTATAAGTGGATATTAGCTGTTAAGCAAATCACTCTACAATCCACAGACTCAGAGAAGGGAAACACTGGGAGGATGCATGGGTCTCCCTAGATTTTGAGGGTGAATTTGGGGTGGGTAGAGGCAAGAGCAGAAGGGACCCAGTAGAGAAGAATGGAGGTGAAGAAAATGGAGAAAGGCAGCTAGAAGTGTGTGTGTGTGTGTGTGTGTGTGTGTGTGTGTGTGTGTGTGTGTGTGTGTGTGTGTGTGTGTGTGTAAACCTGGTGCAGTGGAAAATTCCTGGAATCCGTGAGGGTAGTCTTAGTGAAGATTCCTAGTAATGGAGGAATCAGAGTATGAACTGGCCAGTCAAGGTTTTTGTTGCCAGTCAAGGCTTCCAGTGTTAGAACTTGGACACCAATCCAGCCACCAACCTTCAACCCACAACCTGTCCTGCCTGCAAAATGTGCTTGGGGCAATGGTAGATCAGAGTTTGTGGGAACAGCCAACCAATAACTGGTTTAATTTGAGACCCATGTCAGGGACTGGAGACTGGATGGCCCAAAGACCTAGGGTAGAACCAAACAGGACAGGCAAAAACACTCACACAACCAACCAAGCAACCGATCAATGAAGCGATTGCTAATGATATTCTGCTACACTCATACATTGGTGCCTAGCCCAACTGTAATCAGAGAGGCTTCCTCCTCCAGCAGGAAGGGAGCAGATGCATAGTTCACAGCCAAACATTGGATGGGGCTCAGGTGGAACACTTTGGAAGAGGGGGAGGGAGGAATGTAGGAGCCAGAGAGGTCAAGGACACCAGGAGAACATGGCCCACAAAATCAACTAAGCAGAGCTCATAGAGACATAGAAATGAATGGACAATAACTGAACCTGCATGGGTCTGTGCTGGGTTCTCTGCATATATGTTGTAGTTGTTTAGCTTGGGGGTCTTGTAGGACTCCTAACAGTGGGTGTCTCTGACTCTTTTGCCTGCTCTTGGGACCCTTTTTCTTCTACTGTGTTGCTTCACTCAGCCTTAATATGAGGGTTTCTGCCTAGTCTCATAGCATTTTGGTATGTTGTGTTCTGTTTATATCCCTGGGAGGCCTGCTCTTTTCTGAAGGGAAACAGAGGAGCAGAGGATTTAGAGGAGATGCGAAGTGGAGGGAAGGGAAGCTGGTGTCAGGGTCTATTGTATGAGAGAAGACTAAAAGGAAAAGAAGAAAAAGAGCATTTTACCCTGCCTTCATGGCCATCTCATAATGAAAAATGTTTATCTGTAAGAGTCTCCAAAATGTGAAACAGTTCTAACATTGTTCAAAAGCCCAAATCCAAAGCTTCTTTTGAAATTCAATGCAATTCCTTAATTGCTAGCCTTCATAAAACAAAATTCAAAAGCTACATATGCCTACTATATTAATTCAATGATACAGAGCAAACTATACCATTTCAAATGAGAAGAACAGGGATATATAGCAAGGAATGATAATAGCAAAATACAATAGAATAAACATCAAACCTTGCAGACCTATGATGTCCAGCATCTGAGGCTCCAGCATGTGTTCCATTATCTTAGGAGGGCCCACCCATCCAGTTCAATTGCCTATGATGGATGTGTCTTCTTTCCTGAGCTTACTTTAATCAGCGCCTATAGCTTTCCTTGATAAACACACCTTTCTGCCAGCTTCAGTATCTTGGAGTCTCTATTGAAACGTGGGCATTACCTCCATAGCTTCATCCACAGCCTGATCAAGTGCTCACATACAGAATTCAAGCCTAATACACATTCTGGAACCTGAGTACGTGTCTCCAGGACCTAACAACTTTTGCATGTTGAATGCCTGGAAAAACAAACAAACAGACAAACCCCAGGATATTCTGAATGATGTCTGCTGTCTGATATAGTTTATTCTAGCCTCCTTGGATCACAACTACAGTGACACAGGGGTGTGTTTGCTGCCAGCCTGTGGCAATACTTTCTTAGATGGTTATGAAGAAAACTTCTGTGGCAGCATTTCTCTGTTCAGACTCTCTCTTTTCAAATAAATTTGCATTTTTAAAAGTTAGAGCCTAGGGTGAGTGGTCTTGCCTTCAAAGAACCTTTCTTCTTGTACTACTTCATGTACATGTTCCTGTGTGCATCTGTATGAAGTGGGGTAACCTCAGGCACCACAGGAGGTCACTAAATTCCCTGGAGCTGGAGTTACAGGTGGTTGTGAGCTGCCTGACATGGGTGCTAAAGACCAGATATGGATGATCTGGAAGAGAATCATGCGCTCTTACCTTCTGAGTCATCTCACCTCTCCAGCTCCCAAGCTCAATCTTCCAATCTCTTTAATGATTGTAACCACACTGTCTGCACACTCTCTATCTACTCCGACCAGTTCTCACTGCATTTGTGTTCCTTTCCTTAAAAGCCTGTGTGCTGCTTCCATATCTTCCTGCTTTGGATTTGCAGTGTAAACCTCAATAAATTCAGTGAGTAATAATCATCTACCACAATCTGCGTGTTAGGATGCCGGGCAATTTCCCCCACATAGCAGCCTAACCATTACTTCTGAAACTTTCCTGGAATGGAACCTGAATGATATGTAGACCAGTTACTAAGACATTTTGTTCAGTTTGAAGAGCCTGGAGTCTGCCGTCTACCTTTCTGTCTATATTCTGGTTTCCCAGCCTCTCACCAAAATGGTAACTTGACTGTTGAGTACAGCATTCTAGGGTTTCTCTAACCCTTATTTCCAAATTCCTCCACATTCCTCCTACAAACCATGTCCAAAAGCCTGTGAGTCACATAGTCAGGCTGATCACAGCAACAAGCCCTTTTCATGACACCAGTTTTCTGTGTTAGTTATTGTTCTTATGATCGTGATCAAATACCTAATGAGAAATAACAAGAAGGAAGATGAACTCATTTTGGCTCACAGTTTAAGAAAATATAGTTCATTATGGCATCCTTATGCTGATGGGAAGAGGCAGACCACATCTTGATGTCTCAATGGATTAAGAAATAGAATGAGGAATGCCAATTTTCTTCATTTCCCTTTTTATTCAGTTTGGAACTTTAACCCATGGAATGGCGTCATCCATACTCAGCTTTAGTCTTCCTTCTTGATTAAACTTCTCTGAAATCAGTCTTACAAACACGCCAGGGCATATCTCCTAAGTAACTCAGAATCCAATCCAGCTGACAGAGTAGATTAGCCATCACATACAGGTACTGAGAAAGAGTAGATTAACCATCGCATACAGGTACTGAGAAAGAGTAGATTAACCATCACATACAGGTACTGAGAAACTAATAATTGATAGAAAGTGATCAAGAAACACATTCTAGTGTGGTATGGACTTCCAAGTTAAAAAAAAAAATTCTGTGCTCTTTTCAGTCAAGCTGTGGCAGTTCCTGCTAATTTGATGTTTGAGGTAACGCAATTTGCAAATACAAAATAGTTGTTAGTAGTTCAGAATTTAATATCACCAAATATTTAAATAGTTTGTGACTCTAATTGTCTAGTCTAGTGTCAGGATGGCCTAGGGGGCTCAAGTAGAATATAAGTGTCATAAGTAAATGAACAAAGTTATCAAGTTTTCCTTTCCTACTCTCCATGTCCTGCCCTAAGCTTAACTACAAATCTGCACAACTATGAAGTGGCACCATCACTTTTCACTGTCTTGTCTCTTGCTTCTACCAGAGACTAGAGCTTTGGCATCTTTACCATAACATTAATTTCCATTATGTTCTGAACACAGACTGAGGAGGTATATGGGTGACTGACAGTGTTTAGACAAGTCCAATTAAGTTTCTCATGTTTGGAGAATCTTAGGAGGATAAATAAATCACTAAGACTTTCATTATGAAAACCAGCATTTGGCAGTGGAGACATTCCTCCTGGGAACGAGATAAAGATTTATGTCGGAGAGAAGGGTACTAGTTGCTCAAATCCTGCCAGAGGAACATTCAGGTCACGGAATTAACTGGACGAAGGTCCAGTTCAGTTCTCTGTGCATGTCATGGCTCTTCCTGTCTCTACCACATTGTTGGCTTTGTTTTGTTTTTCTGGATTTGGATGGGAACCAAAGATGCTTCCTTCCTCCATGATCTTAAGGCAGGAGTGTAGTAAGAAGACATCCAGCTCACACCAATCAGCTGCCTCGTGCCCAGGACCACTCACACACCCTGGATAATTCACATCCAGCCTTGCCTTCGCGACGACTCCCTTCTACTCTAAAAACAGCCTTGATATGAGTAAAATTTTTGGAGAGTTTTCTGATTTTTGTAAAGTCTTTTCTTGTATAGTAACTACTTTTCTTTGACCCCTAATTATGGTCACTTCTTATATCTGGACTTGCAGTAATTATTAAATGAATTAAGGAATTGATATTAATTTTGTTTGATTTGTTAATGCCATGGTGGTTATGAAAAGTTTTTGAAAATTCATAGAAGTTGAAGACACATTCTGAGACATCTGGAGATGAGGGGGCATGATGCCAAGTGCCTGAGCAAAGGTGGAGAAAGGGGAGGCAGCCGTAGCAGTTGCTCTCGTCTGGAGATGATGCTAAAAAAACGTATAATGCAAACCATAAGAGAGCCAGTTAAGTTTGAATACTAATTAAACAGCAAATAGTTTGCTTGAGCAACAATGTCTCTGTGCAATACTTTGCATTTAATAAAAATGAGTATTTATCCTTTATCTAAAATTGGTATTTGGCTGGGCACCTTATTTTTATGTGCTAAACCAGACAACCCTATATACTAGATGCTGAAAATAAAAAGGTTGGTAAGAGAATAAAGCAACAAAGAGTTCAAAGTGGAGTTCACATTCAAATGACAATGGCTGTGCAACATCATAGTGGAATGGGTACATGCTAAACTGGCCTTATTTTCCTCGAATGGCTACATAGGATTCCAAGGTGATATACCACAGTATTCTTAGCAATATTTTTCATAAGATACCTTCAAGTTGTTCCACTATTTGACTGTTACAAACAGTGCTACAAGCCAAACAGAAGCCAAATTTCTGGTAGTGATGAAACAAACTCCTCCTGTAGGATATCTTTTTCGCTCTACTCCTACCCCACCCAGAAGTAGGGATAAGGGATACAAGTTAACAGCCACTATCCACAGTCCCTGAACCATGGAGACTGGATATTGGATGAGGGCACTGATAGAGTGTAAGGTCCCCATTTCTGCAGCACAGTTCCAGTTAGCATTTAGCAACCCAGGAGTAAGGGCACTAATGAAAAAGTCCACAGGCACTCGGGTTAGCAAATTCAGGGAAGTGAAACTGGGAAACTATTACTAAAGCAGAGTAATTCTGCAGAGGACGAGATGAAGGACAGATCTCTAAGTCATTCTCGTTCAGTTCTCAGACTGATTTCTGAATTGTGTGCAGGACAAGGAACACAACAGCCCATCGGAGCAAATGACTTGAGTTCAACTGAGGGATGCTGCCTAAAGAAGCAAAGCTCCCACTTCAAGCCCATCCAGGCAAGTTGCTTGCTAAAGCAAAGAAGTTAGCAGATACCACATTCATACACGGCAAGCTACAATTCAAAACAACTGGATGTATGAAGAATCAAGAAGGCGAGGCACATCCTCAAGAGAAGAGAAAGTGCCCTATTCTGACACTGGGATGATTCCCATGCTGGAACTAACAGAGAAGGATCTCAAAGCAGCTACATCTGAGTATGCCTGATAAAGTAAAAATATGTTCTCAAAGGATGGCATAAGAAGAAAACTCAGCAGGGACATTTAAACAATAGAAAGAACCAAATGGAAAGTCTAGAAATTAAAAAAAAAAAAAGCAAAATGTTACATTATTGGAAGATCTTAGTTATCATATGGAGATTTTTAAATGAAGTAAACTCAAGAGTAAATCAATAAAATCATCTGAGGGGATGAATAGTGTGAAAAAGGATTGGAAAAATGTGGCATCTGGTGCCATAAAGCAGTTCCAGAAAGAGAGGAGAAAAGAAAAACAGTGGTCAAACATTTCTCAAATTTGTTGAAAGACAGAAATTTAAAGATTCAACATTTCCTATCAACACCAATTATAATAAACAGACTCTGACATTAAAACACATTAACATTATTGACAGTGGGAAGAGGAGACCATGTTGGAACGTAGCATAGTGGTAGAGTACTTACCTAGCACACTCAGGGCTCTCTGTAAATCCCCAGCATGGTGGCCATGAAAAAAGTATTCTCCATTATAAACCAGGAAAAAGAATGTAAGTAAAAATGCAATTGTTGTCAGAAAATGTGAGTGTTAGTGAAATGTGAAATGAAAAATTAATTACAAAGCCTTTGAAATACAAGAGAACTAAAAGAATCCATCAGTAGCTGATTGGACACTGAAAACAAAGGAAGGCTAATAGCAACTCTGTAGTCTAAAGGGGGAATCTAATTGGATATTAGATTTTTCAGAATAATTAGTAGTTATTAGTAATTATTAGTAATTCCAAAATGAGTAGTAAGTACAGAAAAGAGCGTCATGATTTCAGCAATGAATACAATAACTCAGAAGGAAGCTCAACAAAGACTTTGGAGACACCCCCCCCCCAGCCATGTTAACACAGGAAGAAAAGATCAGCATTCACCCTGGGACTCTCCTCTTCCACACTTCTCCTATGCACTATGTCTCTTTGACATACAATAAACATATTTGCTCTAGCCCCTCCTCAAACTTGTGCTTGCAAATGTTTTTAATTTAGTTTCAAATATCTTCATCTTACTTCATTTATGCAGGTTTTTAAAAACTCCTTAACAATCTTCTTAAAGGCTCCCTTTCCTTATCAAGATAGATAGATAGATAGATAGATAGATAGATAGATAGATAGATAGATAAGTAGATAGATAGATAGATAGATAGATAGATAGATAGATAGATAGATAGATAGATAGATAGATGGGTGGATAGATGGATGTGTGGATGGGTGGGCAGATGGATGGATGATAGATCGATAATTGTGATATATGTGATATATTACATACACACATATAATTTATACATTTGTTTTTGAGAGGTATTTTTGAATTTTGTACTTCTTTTTAAATATGTTTTTCTTCTTAAAAAATAATAGCTTAATGCAGAGGTCCACACCTAGTCAAACTGCAGAAAATAAGAGATTGGCACGCTCAGCCTAAGTGGGATAACTATATTACATCTCCTCCCCTAAGGCTCAGGGATTATTGCAGAAGAGAGATCAGCAGGATTGTAAGAGTCAGAGGTACTAGCAACACTGTGAAGTGCTGTATTCCTGAATGCCAAGACCAACGAATGTGAACGCACAGAGGTTGTGGCTTCAATTAGAGACCTACATAAAACGAAGCCACAGCAAATTTCAGTATATAGGGGGAAGTCCTCAGGAAGTCTCACCGCTAGCTGAGAAGGTAGTGGTAGCTGATAGTTGCCTGGGGAGGGATCATCCATTTCCTTCAAGGATGTGGTCCCAGATACATTGTCCATGCTCCAGTGGCTGGCCCCACAGCCGTTCACCTAGAAGAAACAAAAGCTGGGTTCCATGTTCAAAAGTATGCAAAGTTGAAAGGAAGATTGGGTAGAGGAATCTCGGAGAAATTGAAAGGGTTGTCAGAGTATGTGACATAAAGAATGGCATTCCTGGTAGAGGGATGAATGGTACATGGTCTGCTCAGCTTCTCTAGGGGACCATTCCACACTTTCCTCTTCCTCTGCACTGTTTGCCTGGCAGTACTTTGGCTGTACTTTAGCGTGGATTTTCCTGTTTCATTTAGTTTAGTTTAGTTTAGTTTTCTGTTTTTTGTTTTCTTGTTCCAAAAGTAGTTTTTAGTAGAAGACCAGTAGTTGAAAATTGGAGACAGGAAATCATATTTCCATGCCTCCTCCGACAAGCTTGCATTCATAAAATATCTGCTTCACAGTTAATGAGCTTCCTGGTAGAGTATATGAGACATAACACACATGCCAAACACACAGGTGTTGGTAGAAAGACGAACCATGGCTCAAATAGATCGCACAACAGGTGCTTAGGCCCATGTTCCACACAGCTCCTAGGTGATGAGGGTATTCTGTCAATGTCCAATAAGATATCCGAAGGTGTTTACTCACTGTTGTGGTGGTTTGAATGTGCTTGACCCAGGCAGTGGCACTATTTCAAGGTGTTTCCTTGTTGGAGCAGGTGTGTCACTGTAGGCGTGGGCTTTAAGAACTTCATCCTAGTGCCTGGAAGCCAGTCTTCTCCTGACTGCCTTTGGATGAAGATGAAAACTCTCAGCTCCTCCAGCCTCATGTCTATCATGATGCTGCCATGATCTTGCCTTGATAATAATGTATTGAATCTCTGAACCTGTAAGCCAGCCCCAGTTAAATGTTGTCCTTTGTAAATAGAGTTGCCTTGGTCATGGTGTCTGTTCACAGCAGCAAAAACCCTAACCAAGACAACTACCTTTATCAGCATCATGGTAAAGATATGTGCTATATTTAAAGAAAACCATGAAAATATAATTGTTGTGCTGTTCATTAGCTTTGCATCTGCCAAACAACTTTGAAGGTCAAAAGAACAGTTTAATAAGAAGGGAATCAAGAATTTGTTTTTAAAAAGTTTTTAATTCTTTCTGGAAAGAAGGTAATAGGTAGGTGCGTAGAAGTTCAGGAAATGGCTGGCTCCGTGGACAAGATTGAGCCATTTCAGAGCCCAGCTATATATACGGAGCAAACCCCATATTCCTCCCCACTCCACAAACATTTGGTTGGCTGTTATACAGCTCCTCTGCTCTGCTTCAGAAGGCCATTGTTTATCTTTGCAAGGAAAATTAAGTGGCAGGAATGTGTAATAGAGTGAAGCCCTGCCAAAGCAAGCAGCTCTCTTAAAACTTTATGGGGAAGTGGCTATTGTTGCCGGTGCTCCCACAAGTCAGAAACCACTTGCTAATAGCTTAATTCCTTTTCTCTGCAGACAAGCTGATTCTGTTGCAGAAGGGGGACCATGTGGTCTGCTGCCTGGAAAAAAAAAGTGATGGACCTGGAATAAGCCTGTATTTTACAGCATAGCTGAGTGATTGACTCACTGTGCTAACCTAGGGTTACGTTGCTTAACCTCATGAGGCTTGTTGTCTGTCCAGCTGGAAAATTCGGTAAGATGTGAGGTTGGGCTGACAATCATTTGTGGTGCAATTGAGCTGCTTTTTCAAAGAATATGGGAGAATGATGCTCATGACTGAGGTTCCCCATGCCCACCCCCTTCCCCCCCACTGTGGACTGTAGTTGGTAAAAGTTAGATTCACAAGATGCAAGAAAGAGAGTTCACTCAGGTTGGCAAGAACATTATGTAAAGGAGGACGTACTCCTCCTTGATGAATGGACAGATGAGTATTGTTACCCACACCCCACCCTCAATCACCGTTTGGCTGCAGTCAAAAATCACACCTCTCTGTAAAATGGATCTTGCCTAGTGGGGGACATGTTCTGAAGCAATCCGTGTCTTCCTTGTTGCTGGATCAGGGATGGATTAGTTCTCTTGATAGAGAGATGAGATGAAGGTCATTGTGGAGCAAGCCATTCCCTTCTCTCTGAAGGGGAGGTAACTTATGTTGAACAGACGGGCCTGAGTACTGTAGATTGAAAATGGCTGCTTAAAAGAGTCAGCACTTTGGACGTTTGTCCTTCTGGGAAATTTACACTTAACATTGTCTTTGGATTGGGGGAGCATTAAAAATGTGTCTCAGGAATGTTGGCTTCAGATCTGAGGTCTGTAATTTATAGTATTTTGGTAGGGCAGATTGGCCTTGAAGGTGAGGCTTCTGCTAAAACCTATAAAAACTCAGCTAGTGGTTCATGTTGAGTCGTGAAGGAGATTTCAATTAGCCCGGAAAAGTGAAAATTGTACTTGAGTTGATGATGTCTTACTCATAAGATAGGTATCATTTACTTGGAGTGTAAAACACTTTCAGATAAGATGGGCCAAAGGTTAATTCTGTAGGACAGTAGCTCTCAACCTTCCTAACGCTACAACACTTTAATACAGTTCCTCATGTTGTGATGACCTCCCAACTATAAAATGTTTCATCGCTACTTCACAATTGTAAGTTTACTACTGCTGTGAATCATAATGTAAATATCTGTGGTTTTGGATGGTCTTAGGTGACCCCTGTGAAAGGGCTGTCGACCCTCCTAAAGGTGTCACACTCCACAGGCTAAGAACCACTGCTGTCAGATAAATAGATGGAAGCAGATGTGGCTTCCATGTATAGATGTGGCTGCTTGGTGACAGATTTACAGACACCAGCTGACAGAGTAGACCATATTTATCTCCTTGGCCCACAACAGATAAAAACTGCCCCTCTGTTAAAATACTTAGAAGACTTCAGTGGCCAAAGGAAGTCTGTTCTCTGCTTCATTCATTCATTTATCAATTCACTTAACAATTGGTGATGGAGTGCCTTACATGCCTGGCCCATTGCTAGGATTTGGAGATTTAAGGAAAATAAGAATGTGCCCTTACCGTTAATACATTTATATTCTAGCCAGGAACTTTCTGCAAACGTTGCTGAAAAGCACTGTATTAAAGTTATCACTTAATATTGAAGATAGCAAGAGCTATGCATCAATATATAAACTTAGTTATCTGTCATAGTCACATGGGGCAGCACTATGAATCTATTATGTCATCATGTATCCTAGGATTTGATGGGTAAGCCCATTGAGGAAAACAGCACTGAATTTATCACTGGCAAAGAAGGCCACGCTGCATTTAGAATTGGAGGCATTAATATGAACTGATGAATAATATTACACTTACATAAACATATATTAAATCTATTTAGTGGATATGTGGATTTTCTAAGACCAGAAAGTAGCACTAGCAATACATTTAATTTTTTATATATCTATGGCTACATATATGCAGATGTTATATCTGCAGAGTTATAGATATGTAAATGTGAATATATGAAAAAAAATGCCACTGAGAAGGCTTGGAAGCTATGATATCAAGTAGGGATATGCAAATCTAGTGCCCAGGCGTGGCTTCTAAACACCCAGAATCCTTCACCTGAGAAGCCAGGATCACTTAGAGAATAGTTGAGTTCATGACTAGAGCAGGAAAAAGTAAATGAACTCAACGATGTCTTTTGTGGAGTGATTTAAGGAAATTCTCAAGGAGTAAAGGCACAGGAAGAGGTGTGGAGCATCTCATGCTGCCAAATCCAGGATAATTTGAGCATAAAAATAAATAACATAAGCCAAGTATGGAAGCATACACCTGCAATCCATCACTTAGGAGAATGACGCAGAAGTATTATAAATTTGAGCCCATCTGGGTAACAAAACAAGTTTGAAGATAGCCTAAGCTACATAAATGATATCCTGCCTAATAAGTTAAATAAATAGTACTCATGAGACACAAATGAATACACGTATGAGGAGCGACACTCCTCTAAGTGGAATGCTACTAAACACAGAAGCAACAAAAGAACTTTTAAAAGTCACTTTAGAGCTAAATGTATTAATCCAAGCACTTGGTCGTCCTCAGCTAAGTAGAAAATGTGAGGTCAACCTGAGCTACATGAAACCCTGTCTTTAAAAAAAGAAAATCACTTTATAATAATTTTTGTAAGAACCAGTTCAATAAGAATTGACAATTCGTGCTGGGAATCAAACCCAGGTCCTCTGGAAGAGCAGTCAGCACTCTTAATCACTGAGCCAGTGCTCCAGACTAGGAAATTGTAGGTCTACATAGTCTTTTTTTTTTCTTTTTTCTGAGACAGGGTTTCTCTGTGTAGCCCTGGCTGTCCTGGAACTCACTCTGTAGACCAGCCTGGCCTCGAACTCAGAAATCCACCTGCCTCTGCCTCCCAAGTGCTGGGATCATAGGCGTGCGCCACCACCGCCCAGCCTACATAGTCTTAAAATATCTTTTTGCGCACATGTGGTATATAGACATACATGCAGGTAAAACATCCATACACATTCAAACAAATAAAATTACAAAAATATCTTCTTGTAGAATAGTTAAAATAACAAATGCAAATGGTAAACTTAGAAGGGAAAAAAAACCTTTCAAAAATGCCTTTTGATACTTACAGTCCAACTTAATGTCACCAATAACAGAACAAACTGACACCATATACCTACTGATGAGAGGCATTTGAGAAGGACACATTTGATGCTCCTGAGACAGAGAATTGCTAGTTCACAGGACAATTAGCCTGGCATACACAGCCCTGAACTCGAAGAACCCTATCCTAAACAAGGTGAGGACCAACAGCTGAGGTTGTCCTCCAACTTCTGTCTGTCCATCTATCATCTTTCCCTCTCTTCCTCTGTTCCTTTCTCCTTTTCTACTTCCTTCTTTTAATCCTTTTTTGCTTCCTATCAAGAAGGAAAGCTAAGTCTTATAGCCTGAAAAACTGAAGATTCAGCCAAGAGAAGAGCTAGTGAAACATAAGCGTCTGGTAGATTGGAATAAAATCATCTTGAGGCCATGCTATCTTTTATCTCAAGGAATTGAGAGGAGAAGACTCAGGGATAAAACATCCCAAATGATGCTCATTGTATTTAAGGAACTTTGTTGATGGAGAGAAAGCAGATTCCAGTTTTCAAAATAGAGTCAATGTGAAGGCACCCTGCCCCAAATCACTACAGAATGAAGCTACAAGATATTTCTAATTGGGCTACTAAAGAAGATGTGAAAGATGGGAGAGAGGAGATGAAGAGAACCAGTTGGACTGGCCTAATTTCATTAACTTTTCTGGCAGGCTTTCCAAGGCTACAGTCAGTGATACACACATGGATCTAGGTTTTATAAGGTAGTTGACAATGCTCCTTTTGATCTCCCTGTGAAGAAGAGGTGGACATGATCTAAGAAGCAGAGATTTGTGTAGATTTCTGATAGTTGAGTCAGCAGAGGCTCAACATATTCAGAAATGGCCAACAGCATTTTATAGTGAGATTTGGATGGGGCATTCCAGGAAACATTATTTATCTTACCCCATTTAACAAGACATGGCTTTTCAGGAGACTTTATCCTAGTGTGTAAATTAAAAATAAGTTTTAAAATATGCTAGATTATTGATTTGCCCCCATCCTCATCAAAATAAAATTATCTATGGTCCTTGTGCAAGACTGATTGCCAGAGGGGCTACAATAACCCAAACCTTCCTGCACCCACATCTTTGAAACAAGACCACAATAGCATCTCTGATAGTCCAGATCTCTGTTTTTTTAAACAATAAGTGGTCATGCAACTCACTATGACTAATCAGCTATGACAGAAATGATAGCATGGCAGCTTCAGAATTTAATGTGTGTTCCTCTTCATTACCTCTCTGAAAGTATTATATGAACAAGTTCAGGCTAGCCCTGCTGTATGATGAGAGGCACATTGCTTGCACATCTAACTGCTAACTAGCCAGTTGTCAGTCTTTGTGTAAGACTATCCAAGACTAGTCGCACATTTGATACATAGGCAGTGATCAAACAGGCCTGGGCCAGTTGGGCAGAATCCTACAGACAACCAATTGGCTTCTGTCTGAGGTTACTGCGTTTTGGAGATGGTTTGCTACAAAGCAAAAAGACATTGTTACAGCCACACACAAACCTGACTGGATGCCTTTTGTTTTGCTATTCCAGTGTTCCTATTCCACACTTTGGCTACCCTTTGAGCAAATCATATGTCAATCCTGCGTAGCTTCAAAAAATGTAAAGAAAGAAATGTAGGGTCTACTCTTACTCCTCTAGCATTCTTCATTTGGTTAATTCCTGTTCATTCTTCAAGACTCATCTCTGTCATTGCCTGAATAACATGGTCCAAAGCTCTCACCACCCCATGCTCAGAACATCTCCACCTGAGTAGGCAAAAGGTCCTCAACTGTCTGAGTGCTTAAATGGCAATTATCCTGTGTCACATGTCTTTAAGTGCTATAAATGAAAGCTTTTAAAAATAACAATATACTTAATTTTGAAAAAATCTGACAACTTATATGCTATTAGGTGACTAACAAGCCACAGGCTGTCAATTTGACCTCACAGATTGATCCAGAGTTAACCAATTGATGCATCTTTTCCTTGGCCACTTTTCTTGGTAGAAGGGATCACTGACGAAGACCATTGTATGAACTGGAAATTTCTGGTTTCTTCAGAGACTCAATTGTATCATGTGATGTTTTTCTGGAAGCTACCTAGAAAAGGGGTATGTGATATTTTGCTAGAGCAGACACTTGAGAGAACTCATGATGTTTGGAAAGGATATAAATATAACCCAACAGACAGTTGATGATACTCTGTGGTATTGGTTTGCCTTGCCACTCTTTGTCATGACTTCATAGCGAGAAACACACTAAAGAACTTCTGGTGTTGTTCTGGTGGCCTCTTGCCACTTCTGTGGACTCTGGCCAATTGGCAGAGCCTCTCGATTTCTTCTGGATTGAACTGCCCTTGCTGATTCATGAATAGTGTTTGCAAGTGGTTCCAACTACTGCTGCTGATTCATGTGAACTAAACTGCTGATAACCTGACAATACAGATTGGATTCAACCCAAAGAACGATTTCTAAACAGGTCCACATCCTCCTTTGCCCTATTAGCCTTTCCTTTCCACTACCTTTGGTGGGTGGTGGCTAGAAAAGAGGTTAATGCATTTAAGTACACTTATTAAAATAGATTTTAAAAAAATTTGAGTCTACAATTATATCTATAGTGGGTGATAAGAAGGATACCAGGAACTTGGCTTTGTGACACACACCTGGAATCCCATCCTTGAGGAGGCTGAAGCAGGAGGGTCTGGAGTTCAATATCAGCCTAAACTACATAGGAAGACCCTATCTCAAAAACAAAATAAGAAAAACAAAAATATTTTTAAAGAAGGTACCTTGAGAAAGCATATTAAATATTTCTTTTTGGGTAGGGACTAAGATCAAAAAGGAAAGTCTTGGCCTACTTCCCATCCACAGCTAACTTTCTGATTGTCTTAGTTTCTTATTATTACTGTAATAAAACACCATAACCAAAGTAACTTATAAAAAAAAGTGTCTAGCTGAGTTTACCATTCAAAAGATTTTGGATTCATGATGGCAAAGAAAAGGCATGATGGCAGGAGCAAAAGCTGAGAGCTCATACTTCAACTGCAAGCAGAAAGCAGAGAGAACAAACTTGAACTGATCTTTGAAACCCAAAGAAAGGCCCCCTTCCAGTGACATAATTCCTTCAGCAAAGCCACACCTTATAATCCTGCTGGAAGAACCACCAGCTGGAGACAAAGTATTCAAATACTTGAGATTTATGGGAGACATCTCATTCAAACCAGCATACTGATATTATTTTTGAGGAATAACAGAGAGATCATACTAGATCTGCAACATAGTGAGTACACAAAAGCATGTTTTACCGTGTCTTAGTTACTGTTCTATTGCTGTAAAGAGACACTATGACCAAGGCAACCTTTATAAAAGAAAGCATTTAGTTTGAGACTTGCTTATGGTTTCAGAGGTGAGTTCATTATCATCATGGTAGAAGCCTGACAGCAGGAAGGCAAGTGTGCTGCTAATGAAGTTGTTGAGGCCTCACATTTGATCCGTAAGTTACAGGCAGAGAGAGAAACACTGGGCCTGATGTGGTCTTTTGATATCTCAAAACCCATTCCCAGAGATACACCTCCTATAACCATGCCAAGCCTACTCTCAAAGGGCCACACTTCCTAATTCTTCTCAAACAGTTCCACTAACTGGGGATAAGTATTCAAACATGCAATCCTATGGGGGCCATTCTCATTCAAACCACGACACACCTACAGCAAAGGACCCAGAACAAACTAATGTTATTCTTTGTTGTTGGGTTTTTGTTTGTTTGTTTGTCTGTTTGTTTGTTTGTTTTTTGTAGGATTGTCATGTACAAAAGAATTTTATTCTAGTTAGTACCAAAAAGTAGAACTCGGAGCAACAGAGTCAGGATTTAAGGCAGATGTGTGTGGATTCCCTGGATGTTTTTCATAATGAACTAAACAACTCTTCAAAAGCAGTCCTCCTTTTGTTCTTGGAGATGCCCAAACAGGAATTGGCTGTAAAAATACCATCAAATTTACAAGAATGTTTCATGCCATAGGGATGAAACTCTCAGTGAGTTTGCTATTCATAAAAACATGGTTGTGTTTAGCCATTTCTGTGTACCACTTCCCACTATGAGCCTGCACTATCACAACCACCTGTCTAATTATAAACTTATGTGTTAGCGTCTCCTAACTCTAAAGACTCTCCTTTCATGCAAATAGCAAGCCTCAATCTAGAAGGCCCCATCAGCAGCCATAGCTGGCTGACCTGGGGTGAGTACCTGCTTGATATCAACCTTAAATTCAAAGATGAAAATTTAGATAATGTAAGGTTGCTTCTTTCTTTGTGTTCATAGACAGTTGTTCTGAAAGAAGTAACAATCATATTATGGTTAGTTTAGTTAAACTAACACAAATTAAAGTCACCTGGGAGTAGCAAATCTCATTTTATGGTTAACCTCCATCAGACTGATTTTTTTTTTTTTGGTGATCTCTGTGGGATAATTTCTTAATTCCTGATTTATGTAGGAATGCCTAGCCCACTGTGGGTAGTGCCTTCCCTAGGCATATGGTCTTAGGATGTATAAGAAAGATATCTAGGTGACTCAACCACAGAGGAACAAACACAGCATGCACTCACTGATAAGTGGGTATTAGCCCAAAAGCTCAGAATACTTAAGATTCAATTCACAGACCATATGAAGCCTAAGAAGAAGGAAGACCAAAATGTGGATGCTTCAGTGCTTTTTAGAAAGATGAACAAAATTACTCACAGGAGGAACTATGGAGACAAAGTATGGAGCAGAGACAGAAGGAAAGGCCATCCAGAGACTTCCCCACTTGGGGATCTATCCATATACAGACACCAAATCCAGACATTATCGTGGATGCTGGGAAGTGCTTGCTGATGGAAGCCTGATATGGCTGTCTCCTAAGAGGATCCTGACAAATACAGAGGTGGAAGCTCACAGCCAACTGAGCTCAGAGGTCCCTGATGGAGGAGTTGGAGAAGGGACTGAAGGAGCTTAGGGGGTTTGCAACCCCATGGAGGGAGCAACAATCAAGAGGCCAGACCCCCAGGGAGCTCCCAGGGACTGGACCACCAACCAAAGAATACACATGGAATGACCAATGGCGCTGGCCACATATGTGTCAGATGATGGTCTTGTTGTCATCAGTGGGAGGAGAGGCCCTTGGGTCTGAGGGTGTTCGATGCCCCAGTGTAGGGGAATGCCAGGGCTGGAGGATGGGAGTAGGTGGGTGGGGGAGCACCCTCATAGAGGCAGGGACGGGGGACCGGATAGGGGGTTTCCGAAGGGAAGACCTGAAAAGGGGAAAACATTTAAAATGTAGATAAAGAAAATATCCAATCAAAATTAAAAGAATAGACTTTGAAAACAATTAAAGTTACAATCCTAAAAAGAAAGAAAGGATGAAAGACACACACACACACACACACACACACACACACAGAGAGAGAGAGAGAGAGAGAGAGAGAGA
>NW_022196914.1:3370879-3397440 GCF_008632895.1 Mastomys coucha | reverse complement strand
AGAGAGAGAGAGAGAGAGAGAGAGAGAGAGAGAGAATTATCTGAGAAACCAGGGGAAGCAAGCCAGTAAGTAGCATTCCCCCATGGCCTCTGCTTCTGTTGCTGCATTCAGGTTCTGTGGAGTTGTCTGTGGTATTCACAAGCTTGCACAGAGATGATGTGAAAGAGACAAGAAGGAAGTTCTGTTCAACACGACTTAGTAGCCAGTGTTTGTTCAAACTTCATGAGTCTTACTCCGAATAGTTTATTTTAGGCTTTCCCACAGCACAATTTGCTGAAAACTTTCCTGCTGATAGTCAACTCAATTCACGTACACAATAAAGCATACATAAATCTCCTTGAGGAACAAAGTAAGTTAAATAAAGATCAAATGTGACTATGTTAAAAACTCTGTATAAAGTACACATGACACCTTCCAGAAAGATGGGCTCTATAGATTGACTGAGAAAGACAAGCTTATGATAAGGTCCTAGGGGAGGGTCCAGTGTAGTTTCAGGCCACACAGAAACCACAAATGTCACCAGGTTAGAAATCAGTCCTCTTCTGGGCAGATGACAACCTTGCATACTTAACGTTTCCAGGTTCCCCGCAGTGCTTATCTATGAGCATAAAGACCTACTGCAAGCACCTGCCATGGCTTCCTCCAGGGATGGAGTATGAACTGTAAGTTAAAATGAACTCTTTCCTCCTCTTAGTTGCTTTTGGTAGGTGTTTTCTCACAACAACCTCAAAGCAAACTAGGGGATATGGCTCTCTGAATACCCTGCTTGCTATACAAGCATGAAGACCTGAATATGGATGCCCAACACCCACACAAACACTGCATCTGTAACTCTAGTGCTGGATGGAGGAGACAGGGAGAGCTTGGGGGGCAACTTCCTGGCTAGTAAGTCTTGCTGAAATAGTGAGTTTCAGGATCAGTGAAGAGACCCTATCTCAAAAAAATAATGTGGAGAATAATAGAGGGAAACACCCAGTGCTGAGCTGCGACCTCTACATGAGCACATACAGGCAAGTGAACCCACATGCACATACACACCTACCACATGTGCGCATGTGCGCGCACACACACACACACACACACACACACACACACACACGTACACACAGAACTTTTGGACAGAGAATGAAGAAACACTTCTCACTCTCACTCCATATATTACTTCTCTAATTCAGACTCTTTGGTTTTCGGGGTTTATAATAAGGAAGACAGTGAGAAGCTGCTTCTCCAGATAGTGACCACAGCAGGGCAAGGCTATATGATGAGCGGTTTTATGTTCTCTGCTCTACCCAGGTTTTATAATTTAATATTATTCCATCCCTGTGTGATAAGAAGTGCTCTTTCCACCCTGACTTATAATGACAAATAATATCATTTCAAAACATGGGTAGGAGAACATGAAACAACTCAAGATGGAGAGGTTGTACTTTGAGATGAGTTCAGGAAGTTTTAAATAGACTGTGTCAGAGCATGCTGGGCTTTCTAGGGGCTTTTCAACCAGACAAGGTGGGGAGCTGTTTGGATGGTAAAGGGGTATGGGTCTTGGTACAGTGTGTACTTGATCCTCTAAGGACCTTCTGTTTATTGGGCTTCTAGCTTTGGAATCTTCAATTTATTAAGTAATAGCTAGGAGAAAGATTAGAATAACAACCATTTTGCCAAATCTGCTTTTATTGTAATGACTCCTACACTGGGATGCAGATCTTCTTTCAATTTTGTACTCCTTGATTAATTTCCTGTTAATCTGAAGGTATCTGGAAATCTCTTTGAGTGAAACAGGAACAGCGAGTGCTTTTTGGTATTGGGATTGAGTCTCACTCAAGGGAACCAACCTTTGGGGACTTCCTCGCAGCTGCAGAGGTTGGAGAGGGTGATAGTGGGAGGTACATGCTAGTTAGAAATATATTCATTCATGAAGGTGTTTAACGGAAAGTTATTTTCCCCCTCTTTTGGTGTCCCGGTAACATCTGCCTCCTGTTTGTGACTGTCATAGATTTTGATAAATAGTTTTGTGTTACTTGAGAATTATTGGCCAACCCAGACATCATGTTCAGATCTAAAGTA
The DNA here is from genome assembly GCF_008632895.1 of Mastomys coucha. Taxonomy (NCBI): domain Eukaryota; kingdom Metazoa; phylum Chordata; class Mammalia; order Rodentia; family Muridae; genus Mastomys; species Mastomys coucha. Next base: position 3,395,376 of record NW_022196914.1, on the reverse strand, counting down.
GAGACCAGCATCCTGTTCAGCAACCATAGAAAATTCCAGTAAGATGGGATTATTATTTCATTTTGTGGTTAGAACCAGTCTGCTCCACCAAATTCTGATTGTGTCATGCAAAATTCAAGTCTCCCTTCTAAAACTAAGCTACCCCTTTTTTGACTGACTTTTAACACATCTATGTACTCCTCTGCTTGGCTAAACAGAAGACCAAGAGAACAGAGGGGAATGGGTTGATGATGAAGGTTACATTGTCCATTTAACATGATAACCTTTGCAAGCAGGGTCATGCTTCTCAGGCCTGGCTGCCTCCTGCCTGTTCTCTTTGCCTTGGTGTTTCCAATCTACGCTGATATGTTCCTTGATTTAAATCTTTACAATCAAATTCATATTGACACCACCTACTATTTAGTGTGTCTGCTAGGTGCTTACACACCAGCAGAACTGGAGACCGGCCAAGCTCCACTAAGTAATGAATAAAATTAAGGCCAGCCTCCCTCATATTCACCAGGAGAGTAGAATAGCTCCTGGCAGAAGCTCAGGTAGCCTAGGTTCTCATCTAGCTGCACAGTACTATGACCTCAGCTCAATTACTTGACTTCTCTTCTCTCTGAGGAGAGTCATGGACCCTGTTTCCCTAGGCTGGTAGAAAAAAATAGTCAATAACTAATACAACTCAGAGTAGTTGGAAGCACTGCATAGCACATGTTCAGTCTTAGGATAGCCCAGCATCTCAAAAATCTTTTGGCAAAAGCAAACAGAGAGCTCAGGTCTGTGGCTTTGATTCCCCATGCCTTGTATTCTTCTAGACTCAAGACTCTGTGTTCCTAAATATGCAAATACAAGCTGCTGTTGTATGCTGCTACTTCTAACTTGCATGTTGGTTTTCAGGGCTGACCACCGTATTGGGTAGTCAGTTGGTGTGCGCTTCCTTGGAGGAGACTATTTTCCTCTCTTACTGTTCCTTAGTTGCCTGTGTGTAGACTTGAAGCCTCATGAGCATTACCCCCATTTTGTTTGTTTGGTTAGTTGGTTAGTTGGTTTTGGGTTCTAGTTTTATTTTGTGAGAGGTCTCCTATAGCCTAGTAACCCAAACTAGCCTTCCACTTCTGAGTCTCTTATCTTTACTCCCCTGGGCAGAATTTTGAGATTACAGGCATGTGTTGCCGCACTCAGTTTTATGGGTACTTGGGGTCAAAGCCAGGACTTCAAGCATCCTTTCAACTCTGGAACTATCAGCCTAAGATTGTCCACCTTGATGGGGAATTTCAACTCTAAACAGGTGAGCAGATTTTCTCTTAAGCATTCCAAATACTTTGGTAAACCAAAGCTTGGTACATTTTCTGCTCCTTTATTCAGTGGTTTTGCTGTTTTGTCTTTTACACTGTCATAGATTAAGTGTTTATTATATGATAGCCTGGCCACTTTTCACCTATTACCTCATTTACCCAACACAATAAAACTATTAGCCAGCATTATAAAGAACTCCATTTTATAGATATGGAACCTAAGTCCTGAAGAGATGAAGCCATCTGTCCAAGGTGACATAGTTAATATCTGTGAAATTTAGGAGTCAAACACAGGGCAATGGAAACAGACTATGAGCTCATTTAACTATTCTAGAACTTGTTAGCCTGTATCAGTGAGGTCCTTTTCCACCATCTTCCCACACTATATGGGCAGTATGTCTCCTACTACCTTACCAACACATATCTACCACCTTCTCAGGGAAGAAGATCTGGGCATCAACTTCAAGAAGCAAAGAACACAAAGTTACCTCAGAGCGTATCCACTACAGGCTGGAGAAGCCTCGAGGTGGCCCCTTCCCACTCTTTCCTTTTACTCCCAACCTCCACTCACCTCTTAGCCTTTGTTTCAGTTGTCTTGAATTTGAAACACAAGCAGCAGTGAAAGGTAGGCTAGCCCCTATATGTGCTCAAAGATTGGGAAAGGCAACTGGATAGAAATCCAGTATCTGTCAATTAAGGTTGGTAGTCCTTGCCAGGGCAAGGAAAGGGTTGAGTCCCCTTGATAGGGATCCAGCACTAATCTGCATGAAATAATCAAATGTATGAGTAATGGGAATATGAGTTTTTCATGCTAATAACTGCCACTATTTAGAAAGAAGATAAAATGTGCTGTTAGGATTCCTGGAGGTTTCAAAAGATGAGAAATAGCTGGAGTGGGGCTTGATTGTAGTGTTTCCAGTGCTTGGAAAAGATAAAGAACTGTCAGAACCCATTTCATCTGTAAGAAACGTAATTTCTGAATAGAGATGGCATAAACAAGCAAGGAGAATATTTTTCCTTCACGTACAAGAGGCCTGGAATTGGCCAGCTCAAGATAGTCAAGTAGTCCAGACAGAAGGGAGACTTTTCTGTCTTTGATATTCTCAGCCACTCCCAAGGAAACTTCATGATCAGAGTGATGATGGTACCCAATAACTACACATGGTTTCAGCAGGGGGAAAAAGGAACCCTTGCCTTTCTATTTAAGAACAGCATGTGGAAGCTGCACACACTTGTGCCACCATTCTGTGTGGGAGAACAACGCCACACCTAGCTGCAAGAGAAGCTGAGAGAGGTAGTCTTCCTCTCAGTGAAGCGTCTAAATTAAAATGGACAATATACAGAGTAAAATGGCTTCCATGGACAGGTTTAGTGGATGTGAACATTTACCAGCCAGCTTCCACCTCACGGAAGGGTTCATTGCTTTCACAGCAGGCACTGGCAGTAGACATAATACAGTTCTAACCCTGCTTCAGCTACAGGGAGGCTCCTGGCTCATGGGCTTGCCCTTGTGCTGACAACTGAAGAAGATGGGATGCAGAGAGTATTGAGTTCTACAAAGGACAACTCTGACAGGCCACTTAAACTCCAACATGGGTATTTGGTTGAGCCTACTACTGGATAATTTTACTCTTTGTATCAGTCCTTCCTCAAGTCCATCACATTTCCAGGTATTGAACACAGGAATACAAGATAATACTCATCCTGTGTCTAAACTGTCTGAGAGAACTGACTGAAAAAAACAATTGAACCAACAATAACGAAAAAATGAAAACTTGGAAGTAGCTGCATGATAAAGAGTAGAGAGATAGAGGAATGAAAATGGAAAGATCCTAGGGTACTTCAGAGAAATGGGACCATGAGAAACAGAGTCAGACAGAGAGCGCCAACCAACCAGGGATGGGCATTGCAATATGGAGACACACAGAGATGGAGAAAATCAAAGGATGTGGTTCATAGGAGTGAGGCAGCCACGTGTCTCTCTAACTCACAGTGTGAGCCACTGACTCATCAGAGAAGATACTAGTACAGGGACAGCCTGGAGGCAGGCTGCTGAGTCATCTTGTCTATTTGTTCTCGTCTGCCCTCCACCTTCTCTGAGCCATGCCCAATGTGGAGGGCAAGTTTTTACTCAGATTTCACCAATATTAATGATAATTTTACCTGAACATATTTTCAAGTTGACATATAAAGCCAGCCATCACTGAGCCATCCCAATTACCAGGAAACTCCTTGTGGGAACCTCATAAAACACATACACACATGCATGTACACACATGTTCCTCTGATATGGATATCTGCATCTAAAGTGGTACAAGATAGGATGCTGCCTCTTTGTCTCCTCCCTTACCACACCTTGTGAATGTGAAACTCCATGGAGTACTTTATCTTTGAGATCTTTTGAGCACTGCTTATGAATTCAAGATTCAGTTCAAAAGTAGGAAGCATCTCCCATCCAAACGGGGCATTGCATAGATATTTGTTAGGTTCCTAGGCCATGGAATCTCTACATGCAAACGGTAATAACTAGGCCAGAAAAAGTGATGTGTTTCTTTTCTCCATACCCACCAAGAAAAGAGACCAATGGTGGGACCTGACAAAAAGCATATCCTTCAAGTTCAGGGCCTGGTCCCTCCTCTCAGGGTTCCTTACCTGTCTATTCTCTAAGTATCTGCTTAAAGCTCTCCTTCCTTCCTGGGTGTGTATTATTCTCATCCTTGGCTTTGCTGTTAGATACTGGTGATCCAGCTTCAGTGACAATGTCTACTTTAAAATGTCTACTCTTTCTTTGTTTCTTTTAGAGTTTGTTTGTTTGTGTTTTGTAGTTGGTGTTGTTAGTGGGGAAGTTGTTTTGTTTTGTTTTGCTTTCCTTTGTTTTATTTTGTTTTTGAGATCTGGGGATCTACACAACTTAAACAACCAAAACATAGTCATGTTTCTTTCTTGTTTGTGTTTTTCTTTTCTTCTGTTATAAACAGCCTTTTAAAATTTATTAAAATAGATTCTTCTCTCATACAATACATCCTGGCCCATTTTCCTCCTTCCACTCCCCTTCTGTCTCCTTGGAACACCTCCCTCCCCGTTTTCTTTCAGAAAAGAGCAGGCTTCTCTTTCTGTATACTGTCTGGTGTGGGTCTCTGTACCTGTTCCCATGTGTAGCCAGAAGACTCTTGGATGACAACTATGTAGGCACTGATCTATGAGTATACCAGACTATCATCAGGAATCATTTCAATGGTTTCTTTGCCAGTCATAATTTGGTTCTACTCCAGGTCTCTGGGTTGTCTAGTCTCAGATTCCTGGCCATCCAGCCAGGGTCAGGATTCTTCTCATGGACCGAGCCTCAAGTTCTGTGCCACCATTGCCCAACACATCTTGCAGGCAGGACAGGCTGTGGGTTGAAGGTTTTGTGGCTGGGTTGGTGTCCCAGTTCCAATACTGGAAGTCTTGCCTGGCTATAAAAGATAGCCAACCCAGACTCCTATCCTCCAATACTAGGGATCCTAACTGGGGTTCCCCTTATAGATTCCAGCATGTTTCCACTGCATTAGATTTCCACAATGCCCCCAAATGCCCCTCAATTGAGGCCTTTTCTTCTCTCATGCTCTTCTTCCATTCCCTTCCCCTCAACCTGATCCCTCCTGCTTCCATCTTCTCCATCCACTCCTGGTCCACCTACAAAATCTATTCTATTTCCCGTTACCATTTCCTGGGAGAACCATGCATCCTCCCCTACAGCCCTCCTTGTTACTTAGACTGTATGGATTTGTGGATTGTAGCTTGGTTATCATTTACTTAATAGTTAATACCTACTTATAAATGAGTACATACTATATTTGTCTTTCTGAGTCTAAGTTACCTCACTCAGGATGATTTTTCTAGTCACATCAATTTGTCTAAAGATCACATGATGTCACTTTTTGTTATTGTTAACATCCGAGTAACACTCCATTGTGTAAAATTACTACATTTCCCTTATCTAGTAGTCGGCTGAGAGACATCTAGGTTATTTCCAGTTTCTGACTGTTATGAATAAAGCCACTGTGAACATAGTTGAACAAGTGTCCTTGTGATAGGATAAAATATCTTTTAGGTCTATGCCCAAGAGTGGCATAGCTGGGTATTGAGGTAGATAGATTCCCAGTTTTCTGAGGAGCTACCATATTGGTTTCCATAGTGACTGTACAAATTTGTACTCCTACCAGCAAGGCAGGAGTGTTCCCCTTGCTCCACATCCTCACTAGCATGAGCTGTCACTTGTATTATTAATCTTGATCTTAGCCATTTTGATAGGTGTAAGACAGAACCTCAAAGTAGGTTTTGTTTTGTTTTGTTTTCAGGACAGTGTTTCTCTGTGTTACATCTCGGAGTGTCCCAGAACTTGCTTTGTAGACCAGACTGGCCTTGAAGATCTGCCTGTTTGGGATTAAAGGTATATGCCACCATGATTTGGCCCTCAAAGTAGTTTTGATTTGCATTTTCCTGATGGCTAATTAGGATGTTGAACATTTCTTTCAGTTTTTCTCAGCTGTTTGAGATTCCTTTGTTGAGAGTTCTGATCTTGATTTAACTTGTTAAGTGGTACCTATCAAGGAAATTATCTGTTTCTTTTAGGTTTTCTGGTCTTGTGGAGTACAGATTTTTTTTTTTTTTTGAAGTATGACCTAAGGGTTCTTTGATTTCCCTAATGTTGTTATGTCTCCTTTTTCTTTTCTGATTTTGTTAATTTGGATATACTCTTCATCTTTTAGTTTGGATAAAGGTTTGTCTATCTTGTTGGTTTTCTCAAAGAACCAACTCTTTGTTTCACTGATTCTTTGTATTGTTCTCTTTGTTTCTATTTTATTGATTTAAGCCCTGAGTTTGACTATTTGCAGCTCTATTAGTCTCTCTTAGGTGCATTTGCTTATTTTTGTTCTAGAGCTCTCAGGTGCTGTTAAGTTACTAGAGTGTGATCTCACTAGTTTCTTTATGGAATACTTACTGCTCTGAACTTTCCCTTAGCACCACTTTCAATGTGTATCATAAATTTGGGTATGTTATGCATTCATTGTCATTGAATCCTAGGAAGTCTAACTTCTTCCTTTATTTCTATCTTGACCCAGAAGTCATTTAGGAAAGAGTTGTTCAGTTTATATGAGTTTGTAGGCTTTTTGTTATTGTTGGTGGTGATGGTGGTAGGGTGTGTGTGTGTGTGTGTGTGTGTGTGTGTGTGTGTGTGTGTGTATGTGTCTGTGTTTATGTGTATGTTTCCCTTCTTTTGGTTTTGCTGGTGTGAGATTATTTCCTGTGTTTTCATAGATGTAGTTTACCTCCTTGGAATGTAGTTGTCTTCTGTAGGACTGGATTTGTATACATATATTGTTTAAATTTGACTTTATTATGTAGTATCTTATTTTCTCTATCTATGGTGATTGAAAGTTTTGCTGGGTATAATAGTCTGTGATCTCTTAGAGTCTGCAGGACATTGGTCTAGGCCCTTCTTGCCTTTAGAGTTTCTGTTGAGAAATCAGATATAATTCTAATAGATCTGCCTTTTTTATGTTACTTGGGCTTTTTCTCCTGCAGCTTTTAATATTCATGTGTTGTTGTTATGTGGGGCAGGGACTTTCTTTTCTCATCCAATCTATTTGGTGTTCTATAAGACTCTTGTGTTTTTATAAGCATCTCCTTCTTTAGGTTAAGAACACTTTTATCTATAATTTTGTTGAAAATATTTTCTCAACCTTTATCTTAGACTCTTCTCCTTTCTTTATTCCTGTCATTCTTAGGTTTGGTCTTTTTATAGTGTCCAAATTTTCCTGGATGTTTTCTTCTATAATATCTTCAATGCCCTAGATTCTTTCTCCCATCTCTTGTCTTCTGTTAGTGTAGCCTCTACAGTCCCTGTTCACACTCTTACATTTGTCACCTCCAGAATCACCTCAGTTCGTGTTTTTTATTATTATTATTATTATTATTTCTATTTCCATTTTCAGGTCTTGAGCAGTTTTATTTGGTTTCTTCAACTGTTTGTTGGCTTTCTTTAAGGGATTTATTCATTTCTCCCAGTTGTTTGCTTGTGTTTCTTTAAGAGACCTATTCATGTCTTCTTTAGGGTCCTCTGTCATCTTCATTTAGTTGGTCTTAAGGTCTTTTTCTTGTGCTTCTGCTTTGCAGGAATATTTAAGACCTGTTGTGGTAGGACAGCTAGGCTCTGGTGGAGACATGTTGCCCTGGCTGTTATTGCTGTGTTCTTAGGCGTCTAGGATCTGGGTTTGGCTGTTATCGACTGTGTTCTTAGGCGTCTAGGATCTGGGTTTGGAAGTGATTACAGGCCTAGGTTCTCTTGGGTTTGTCTTTCTTGGGTGAGTGTTTTGTTCCTTGGTTTCTGTTTCCTCTATGGATTTTCAGAGAGTGTATTTGTGTGTGTTGCCTGTTTTACTGACCTGCTCAGCTGCTAGAATCACAGGAAATGCTTGCTGGTGTTGGAGACTGGGGGAAAGGGAGGCCAACAGGAGATTGTCTGTGGAATCCACCAGATGCACAGATGGGGGAGGGGTGGCTGCAGCTGGTGTTCTGGTGCAGCACTAGAGGCAACCCTGGGGGAACAGAGTGACTGGAGAAGGCTATCAGTTGGGCAGCTTACCTCTCCTTCTGGCAGGCATGACTTGTGGTTGAGCAGGGAATGTTAGCCCAAGTTGGGGGATTGGACACTTGGGACAGTGGGAGTTGAGGGTGGAAAATGGTCTGTGAGATCCACAGGAATCATGGACGGGGACAGGAGGCTACAGCTGGTGTTCTGTTGGAAAGCTACTAACGGCCCTGAGGACTGGGTTTAGGGGAACAGAGACCACATGTCTATTTTTAACATACACTGACCAGGGCCAACCATGGCTCTACAGCCTACTTAGATATAAAAATGTCAAGACCAAGATTACATCATTGGAAATATAGATTCTACTAGAGAGCGTAGAGGTAATAAATTACAATAAGTTCTCTATCAAGAAATTATAAATAGCAGTGTCAGAGTGTTTGTATGTGTGTGTGTTGGGGCGGAGGGGGTCAATTACTTCTGTATTTCCTTGTTAGGGTGGATCCAAAACACAAAAATGAAACTTAGAAGTCTTGGCTGATAGTTGAGAGCCAAGCAGCCTTGCACTGATTATGAAAATAAATAAATAAAAGCAGTCCAATCTCTCTGCAAATCCAAGACTCAGAGAAATAACATGATTCGTCCAAGCCCTGACAGCTAGTTAGTCGTGGCTCAGAAGTCTTGACTCCCATGATGACACCTCCTAAGCATTACTCAAGTTTTCTTGGCACCCCACTTTCATTCAGTTAAGCCGCTCATCTTACAAAAACAGTATCACATGCAAATGGGACTTTCCAGTGTTTCCTGATGGTCTGGCAGATGGTGCTTAGATACCCTCCATTTCTCTTCATCACATATACTGTGGCATCCTCAGCACCCTTGCCAGGCATGAGGCGGGGAAGAGGATTCTGCTGATTCTTCCCAATTCCTTGGGAAATTGGCACATATTGGCCCAACGTTTAGGGATTTGCAACTCCTGACCCCTTAACTGAATTATATGCTAATCATTTCCTCTGCACCCCAGCTCCCCAGCACAATGCAATAGGCACAGCAAAGGGACTTCAACAGAGGAGACAGCAGCCAGCTCTACCTTCTGGAGATGGATTCACTGGTGTTCCTGGAATCGCCAACCTCCAAACACCCTCACAGCCCTCCTCACTCCCAGGAAAATAAATAATCTATGAGGATTTTCAGGAATTGCTAGAAGCAGGATAACCACTCCTAGATTTCCTTGAAGAACACTTCTTCTTTCTTCACTTTCTTTCTGACTAATAAGTTCATTAGACAGAGAATAAGGGTTGGTTTGTTTGAGTTTTAGAGCTTCCCAAATGTTTCCCACTGACCGTTGGTGAGAAAATAAAGAGTAGGCTTGGGGAGAGATCGCTTAGCCAAGAAGGGCACTCAGATACTCAGGATCTACAGGTGGAGGGAAACCAACATCTGTGGGTTGTCCTCTGACTCCTGCAAGCCCACCGGGGCACTGACATTCACACACATGCATACAAATACATCACTATATTATTTTGTAAAAAGGAAAAAAATCATTCTGTATGGCACTTTGGGTCTGGTCTGTGTGAAAATGGACTGTAACCCAGCATGACGTCATCCCAGAGAGGAAGAGGACAAAGCAGCTGAGCAGCGCAGTGCAGCACAATGGTGATCTCTTTCTACTCTCCACCCTAGTCCCCAGGCAATAGAAGAGTGAACATCTGAACTCCAGCCCGTATGTAGACATGGAGGCTGATTCTCGATTCTTCTGCCTTTTGCAGAACTGAACTCTTTGACCGACCCTTTTGGGCTGCAAAGTCAAACGAGTTACCTGAATTGCTAGGTCCATTGAGTCCCCTTTAACATTCAGAGGTTCTAGAAAATTCCATCCCACAAATCACCTGGCTCCCAGACAACCAGGAGAAAGGGCATTGTCCTCTCCCCCAGGCCCTACTTCCTGACTCAGCTCCTCCCACTGTATGCTCCAACTCTCCAACCTTCATCTCCCCCATCATCCACTCCTATTCTCTTCTCAGCCCCGCTGCCTCTCCTGCTCTACCCCTGCATCCCTGCATTTCCCATCAAATTAGATCTCTCTGATGGCTGCTGTCACTTGTCTTCAGCCTGAACACTCTGTGTCCCGCCCTTTCTTCCTGTCACCTTCCAATTCATTTCCTGTAAGCTGAGATCCTTTCTCAGGAACATTAATTAATGTGACTTTTTTTTCTTTTATCAGAATTCTAGGAACACCATATCAGCATGACTCACACTTGCACTGTTTAAAATAGGATTTAGTGGATTTTTCATGAGGCAGATGAGTTTTTTTTCCTGGATGCTTACTGTGTAAATTTACGGATCTCTAACATTCTGGGAAAGAGACACATCACTGCTAGTCTTAGTGCAGCTTTACCATATTGCTAAAACTTTTAAAGTGGAGATATATGGAACATGGGGCAGATGTAGGCTCTCCCTGCTGTCTTTACTAAGAATAGAGCAGATTTCCTCTATGATAATAGTTTCAGGAGTAAGGTAAACCTCTCCCTTAATTGCAGTTACTACCACTCTGCCTGCTAGTAGACTGTATCCATCTACAAGACTTTACAATCCGAGCAATCACGCGCTGTATTAAATATATTATGTAAATTTATGTGGTCTCAACTCTAAATTAAGTTGGGCTGAAATAAATCAAAGTGTAGCCAGACCATAATTTAATTAAAAAATTGAAAATATGACTCATGGCACTTAAGGTTACTCATGTTTACTGCCAAAAGAAGTCTCATTGCTGTGGCAGAGATAAATGTAGGAAGGGCTGTATGTCCCTGAGGTTGAAACAGATAGATTACTGGGATGGAGATGACATGGAACATGCCTAACCTGACTCAAACAAATATCCTGAGGGCAGTGTCAGAAGAGAGGCTCACACTGACGCACAGAAACCCACACATGTCCATTTTTTATGTCTACTTTCCTGGCCTCTACTTTTGGACTTTAGTATATTTCTCTTTATTTTCTCGTGGCTATAAGTCTCTCTCTCTCTGTCTCTCTCTCTGTGTGTGAGTGTGCGAGTGAGTATATTTCTCTTTATTTTTCTATGGCTACAAGACTCTCTCTCTGTCTTTCTCTCACTCTCTCTATGTCTCTGTCTCTCCCTCACTCTCTCTGTCTCTGTCTCTCTCTGTCTCTCTCTCTCTCTCTCTGTGTGTGTGTGTGAGAGAGAGAGAGAGAGAGAGAAAGAGAGAGAGAGAGAGAGAGAGTTAGTGCTCGAGTGAACACGCTCCCGTTGGTAATCTTTCCCTAACCTCTACCCTCCTCCCTGCTTTGACCTTTGGTACATTGCTGTGTAGTGTTTCCTTCCTCCTCTGTGTCTCCTGGTGTGTTTTCTCTGCTCTACAGTTGGTAGGAGTGTGGGCTTCCTCCCCCTTTGCTGGCCGGACCCCCACATAAGAATGTGTATTCTGCCTCTGGGTGGGAACCTTTGTGTCTTAAGGAAGTCTTCTTTCGGGAATATATGCTGATATTCCCTCTGCCTAAGGTTCCTCTTCAATCCTGAGTTTTCAAATCCAACCCCCAGACCTCACAATTTCCCCCAGGCTTAACTGGAAGAGAGAGTGAAAGGGGCGGGGGGAGAAAGAGCCAGAACCCAAACCTAGACACAGGCACAGACTACACACAAGCACTTTTGGGCACACTGCTGCCTGCCTGCCTTTATGGCCTTCTCTTAGGTGAGCACCTTGCCTACCTAGCCCCATCAAGAACTTGTTTCTCCCAGGGTTTTTCCTGACCACCTCCATCTTGACGTAGATTCTTTCTCCAGCTTTTCCAGTTAAAACCTTCTCGTTTTATATGTATTATATTTGCATTATATATTTTATATTATAGACATTTAAAGGAGTCTTTAATTTGTTAAGGTCGGTAATCTCAGAGCTCCAGGCCTCATCAATGTGGGAAAGGAGTTCTTTTAAGTCACTAGATACCCTAGGGTCCTCCAGACCACACAGGGCTCCTGGGACCTATATCTCTATGCTTTACCAGAAGTCAACCCGGCTGGCTCTGAAAGTAGCAGAGGGTGAGAAAGGCTGTCCCAGGTCCTGCTGCAGCAGGGAGTATCTCCTGTTTAGGAAAAGACTGAAGTGGGAGTCTCTACCCTCTGTCCTCCATCCCAGACCTTCTTTAAAAGATTGGGCATTGGTGCAGCTTTGAGAACACGAAGTCAGAAACACAGACAGACATGTTTGTATCTTTTTACAATGTCATAGTTTATTGAATAACCATAAATTCACAGGTTGTGTTGTTTTAGTTGGCTCCAAATACTCCTGATGTCCCTTGATAGCTGCCCATTGGCAAACATGAATTATCTTATTCCAATCTTGATCACTAACATTAATTCTTGGAGCACACCTTACACAGCATTTAGTAACTGTATCTATCGATATATATGCAGATAACAGAATGACAACAAAAGGGTTAAAAAGGCCAAATCAGGGTTTTGCAGTTCCAAGAAGCCCTAATGGAGACAGAAAGCTGAGGCTGATACAAAGAGAGTCACTGCTTGTTGTTAGAAAAAAAAATGTCAAAGAACCCTGTGTTAAAGACCAGCGGCTGCAGGTCTGAGCCTGGGCTACAGGGTTGGTGTACTGTTTGTGGGATCCAGGTGAGGGTGTTGCATGCTTTGTGTTTGATAAGTTCTTGGGCCCAAGTTTTCTGATGTAGTTTGAATGTATCCATGTGCCCATATGTGCCAATCTACTATGTTAAATTTGTAACTGATATCTCTTCTTACTTTAAAACTAAGTTTTATGTTTTATCAGTTTGGCCTTTGTAGGCAGTAGTGGACAAATTGTGGGACCTATATACACAAGAAGAGGCAGAGACAAGTGCTCTCAAAAATAGTGCAGAATGAATGCTCCTTATAAAATACAATCATTCAGGCCAAATTATAATCTGAAAGCCACTGTTCTACACAATGTGGAATCACCTAAAGCAGGTTTCCCCCAGACCTTTGACCTAGTTTGTCTTCCTTTCGTTCTTGAGTCTTTCTTCCAAAGTTACAGAACACCTTTTGGAAATTCGGGCAAAGAAAACCACAGCATTTCTCACCAAGCTTAGGTCCCCTAGAATCTCCCTAAAGAATTAAAAGCACGTGGTCCCGAAGCCCCTTCAGTGCCAGCTGCGGTCCATCCAGAAGAAGTGGAGCGATTCCTGGGTTGACAGAAGCCAAGCCTTGGCAAGAGCAAGTCTCCTCCCTTCTACCGTGTTGTTATCCTAACTGGACGGAAACAGGGGCAGCTGCTTCCTTCCCTCGCGCCTAGCCTCCCACACAGCCGCCGCGAGGCGCTCAGGGACCCATGCTTTAGCCTGCAGCGCCACCTAGCAGACACGGAGGGAACTTGGGGGATAAGGAGAAAGCGGGTTTTGTGGGGGAAATTGTTTTGTAACCTCAGAAAAGGGAGTTTCCATTTCTTTCACGGAGTTCTGGGAAGTGGAATTTGTATAAAATCTTTTTTGTTCATGATGGAAAAACATTTATTCGAAGCTAATGAGGGAATTTTGCCCAAAGCCAATTCTAACCCAAACTCAGGGAGGACAAGCATTTGTCTCTCCAAACTTGACTCTCATTTTTGGTGACAGGGCAGAACTCGGCTCCACCTTGTGAGAGCCTGTGAGATAAATGACAAGCCAGAATGTCCTTTATCTCTCCCCTTCCCTTTCTTTTCTTTTTCTCTTTCCCTTTTCTTTCCCAGGTTGGATTGAACTCAGGGTCTCTCCGAAGCTCATAGGGATGGTTAACCTTGATCGTGCTCTTCATTAGGTGGAAGTGTCACGCATTTTTGTTTTACTTCTGTGAAGGGGTTTTCAGATAGGATTGACTAGTGGGGAAAGCTAACTAATGGCGCATCGCTCTCGCTGTTTGTAGGCTGGGAGCCCGGATGGAGTGAAATGAGGAACGGTCCCTCATCCTCAGCCTGACTGCCGTGCCGTGAACAATTCTGTTCCACCCTTCTGACACGATGCTATACCACTCACAGACCCGGAAACACTGACGCTAGTCCACTAGGATCTGATAACAGGCCAAAATACACCCCCCTCATGTTACACCCCCACCCCCGCCCAGGTATTTGTCACAAGGATAAAAGACAAGGATAAAAGACAAACATGTTTGAAGCCTGCTGTGTCTGATGCTCAGCTGCATGAAGTTGCCTGATAACCAGAAATAGCTAACTGATTGGTCAGTTGACAATCAGGAATAGCTGACTAATCAATTGATAATTAGAGATAACTGATGGATGAACTGTCAATCAGGGATAGTTGACCAGCTGTCAATCAGGGGTAGCTGACCAGCTGGTAATGACAAGTGAAGTTATTTCCATTGTAATCATTTTCAAAGCCCCACCCTACCCTTGGTTTGAGTCTGTGAACTTCCTGGAATGGTCCCACAGGAATGAGCTATTTTTCTTTTGTCCAACTTGAGAGCAAAGATCCTATTGTTCTGTGCATGCTAGCAACTAAAAACAGTTATGCAACTTCGAATTAACACCCAATTTGAAAGTGATTTTTTTCTGAATCATGCTAATGTGATCAAGAGCCAGCTATTATTGGTCCATCGAACTGACTGTGCAGTCAAAGGACAACACAGCCTCCACTCCATGTATATGCAGGCCTGCCTCTGGTCACTGCCATTGACTGTGGTCCCATGTTTCTAATCAATGCCTCACAAGAATACAATTCTAATGCAACATTAAGAATAAAATGTTGAACTGATTCCTTTCTCATATAGTAAATGTCTAAAGGATTTTACGAGAAACATGCCAGCATTGTAAACAATGGTAGGGAAGCCCACTTTATCTTAAGATGACAGGCACACATCAACATCTAAAACAGAGCTCAATCCCAAGCTTCCTTGAGCTTCCATGGCCAAGGTAGGGGCTGTGGAAAATGATGCATTTCATCTGTGTAATATCACCATAAGTTGCCGTGACAATTTTAGTTAAACCTAATTAAACTTCAAAACAAATTATTAAGTTTGATTTTTAAGAGCAGAGTAGTCTACATAAAATCAATGTGGTGTGTGTGTGTGTGTGTGTGTGTGTGTGTGTGTGTGTGTGTGTGAGAGAGAGAGAGAGAGAGAGAGAGAGAGAACACGAAGCCAGAGATCCACCTTAGGTATGCTATTAATTGATTAACTGAGCTAAGATCTCTTACCAACGTGGGACCCATCGAATAGTCTAGGCTTGCCAGGGAGCTCCTAGCATCTGCATGTCTCCTCCCCAGTTAGGGGATTACAAGCACGTGTTACAAGGCCCAGCCCTTTTAAAATCTTGTTTCTGAAGCAAGAACTCAGGCCTACGAGCATGTTACCTACTGTTCAACTTCACTAGCATCTATGTTACCACAAATACCTCTCATTCTTACATGAATTGGATCGACAGTCCTTGTTCAGAGAAGCATTCTTTCAAATCCTAATAAGAAGACACAGATAAATTGTACTAGATGCACAGAGACATTCACTGCCAGTGGTGGTTTGTTTTTCGCTACTATAATACATAGCGGTTGCTTCCATGTCTAGTCGTGGGTTTATATTAATCTACTCTGGTAAAAACAATATCGAAATCTATGAGAGTTTCATTTGATCACAGCTTTCTGTAAACAAAGCCTTTCATGGCCGCTTGATCATAGTATCTCCTTCCATGGCTTTGTGAGACTGTGACAGATTGGAGCTGGTGAAGAGCCAAAAAGATCTTTCGAAATACACTGCTCTACAACTCATCGATTCTGTGGGTGCATATGCCTAGAGACATATGACTTCATGTAGTCAGTAAAATTCCAGAGTTCCCACTGGCTTTGGAGGAAACTCATAAGTTAATCCCAACATTCGAATAAAATATCAGAGGACCAAGAATAGACACTTTAAAGAATATAGGAAAACTTTTCTTCCGGAG
The DNA here is from genome assembly GCF_008632895.1 of Mastomys coucha. Classification (NCBI taxonomy): domain Eukaryota; kingdom Metazoa; phylum Chordata; class Mammalia; order Rodentia; family Muridae; genus Mastomys; species Mastomys coucha. The sequence continues at coordinate 3,379,597 of NW_022196914.1, read as the reverse complement.
ATTAAAATCTTTCTAGCAGCTACCACACTTAGGATGGTATGGTATGTCACAGAAAATATTCCAATGGACTCTTGCTGTTGGACTACAGAGCACAGAAGTAGACACACAGATACATGGGGATTAAAGAGTCCTAAGACTCCCAAGAAAGGCTTTCTCCCTTCCAGCACCTCCCACATACTCTGCCCTCGCTCTCAGTCAGACCTGATTCTGTTTGTCGGGGTCTCTGCCTCCTTTCTACTGGTGCATAGACCCGAAGGAGAAAGGCTGACCTCGGACCTGTTCCTGACGCTCAGTGGTATACCTGAGGCGCCCAAGTACCCAGAGAGGAGACAGGAAACCACAGCATTTGTCCCAGACTGTTATCTCCCCTTCCCAGTCAGAGAAAGAAGACAAGAGATGTGGACCCCATTCCAAGACGTTGTTCTGCATCCCCCAAGTGGTGCGCCATTGGTGCCCCAGACACCTGGGCAGAGAGGCAGAACGTAGTAGGGCAGTTATCTACACCTCTTACTCTCATCACCTTCCCACCCCTCTTCCACAATGATCCCTGAGCCAGAGAGGGTGTGTGATATACATGTCCCAATTAGAGATATACACTCCCCACTCTTGTGTTCTCTTGACCAGGTGTGCACCTCTGTATTAAGCTTCTCTCATGAGGGTTGAGTGAGTGATTCATGCGTCTGTGAGCATGACGGTAAGTCACACGCAGACTTGTGTGAATAGAAATACAGCAGTCATAGAGCAGCTCTACATCTCGCTAACCAAGTCAGACACATAAGTCCTGCCTCTTGTCCTTTCCTCGGCTCCTCATCACATGTGTCAGTTCACGAACATGCAAAGTTCCGGTCAGATCTGTCTCCTCTTATCTGGCTGCTTCCAGCACACAACCATCCAATCCACCGAAGCACCAGTTTAGGTGCCTGCCTCACTCAGAGTCCATTCCATTCCTTAATGAGCTCCTCTTCCTCCATCCAGTCTCCTGGGGGTGTGGGGGAGTGAAGCCCTTTCCTTCCTTATGTCTTTTTATCTAAAACAAACAAACAAAGCTGTTTCCCGGACAGGCCCTTTGAAGCTGTCTATCTCTCACACTTGAAGTCTTTGCCTTCTTTACCCAAAACCTTTCTCTTACTCCAGCTGAGCTGTGCTCAGTTTAGTTTTGCTTGGACAGTGACAACCAGGCAGGTAGAAGCAAATTTGCCAGCTAATCAATCAGTTCTTGGACTCTCCCTCATCAGGGATATGGTATTTCCTCCTAAGAACAATGTTTGAATTAGAGGTTACATTCCTAAGAAAGTTTAACAACCCTTAATTAGCCTAACCTATTAAAGTGTGCTCCTTAAGACAGACTTGGAAAGGATATTGGGCGAATGTATCTGTGTGGAAATGGATATAACAGGTAACCTTAGGCCTTGCTTTTGCAAGAGCTTGCAGGTCTCCTGTTTAGGGAAGGAGAGTTCCTACGGGGCAGCCATCTTGGGCAGAGCAGCCAATGAATGATGGCAATCCAGGGATAGCAGTGTGTCATATTACTATACAAAGCCAGAAAACATGTAGCAGCTAGCAGTAGGGAGTATTTTCTAAGCCTGACCAGGCAATGGAGTAGAAAGTCAGAGCAAGATCTAGATTGAAAATGGCAACAAGGATGTGTCTAAGAGAGAAGACAAGATGTTAGTCAAGGCTGTCCAACACAAACTACGTGAGCAATGACCCTTGGTGAGCCAAAGTCACTCGAACCCAGGGCCAGCAGGATCATCAGTACATGAACACCTGATCCAAGCTGCAAAAGGTCACTCTCTGCTGGACCCAGCTGGAAACAGATTCTTCATTGTTATTTTAAGGCCTTCGGGCAATGGGGGGAGGCCCACTCACAGGATGAGGAGTAATGCCTCTTTTCTCAAAGTATACTGATTAACATGTTAATCATATATTTAAATAACTTTATAGTAGCATCTAGGCTGGTTTGACTTAGGCTCACTGATATTTAAATTCTCATCATATACAGTGTACAGAACTTGTCCTCCTAGAATGGGCAATTGTCCGAGAATGGTGAGAGGGAACTCCATAGCACGAAACAGAGTAACCAGCTGAGTCTGTATTTCCCTCCCTTTTTATTTTATACACTAACAGTGCCAGACAGCACTTTACAGCATTTTATAACTTGCTTTACTCATGTTTTATGTCTTAGAGATATTTTCTTGTTGGTGGATGTCTCTCTCATTCTTTTTCCCATTTTGTGGTTGCAATGATTTACTTGATAATGATTTATGTAATCTGTGCATTATTTATAAACATCCAAGATTCTCTGCAGTCATTTGCAACCACACATGATGCTGTTGTGATCACTACTACTCCACAAAGAAACTTTACATCCATGGACAGATCGTGAATTCCGCAAAGCATAGTTGCTGAACATGTGTGCATTGTCAAATTACCAACCCCAGAGCGTCCGCCCAATGTGCACGCCTAACCAAGACTCACAAAAGCATCTTGGGCAATGTAGTTTATGCAGTACTACACTTCTGGAACTTTGTTAATCAGATGCCTATGTTATGGTGTCTCATGACATTGTCCCGCTGTATGAAGCAAAGCATGAACTTACTGCCTCAAGCTTCTTATAGCAGAAGATTTTGCAATACTTAGTTGCAAAGGCAACTGATCTTAGGGAATTTTCAGAGGATTTTTGCATGAAAACTACTTCACATCTCCAACACAGCAAATGTTCAGTAATATTTAGCTATTTTATATCCTAAAAAATGAAAATAATGCCAGATTTACACTCCACAAATATATACAATTATTAAGAGTATTTAAAGGAATGTTTCTGAGTTTCTCATATAAACAAAATAATATACGCAATAAAGTTGTGTAAAGTTAACTACAATAAAAAGTGTAGCGCATGGTCATCTGAGTACCAACCGTTGTTTGGATCTCTGTTTTCTTTCTCAAGAAGGAAAATCTAACAGGCGTTCGGTTGCCTTCAGATTGCTCATTCTCCTCAGAACAAAGCAAAAGCCAGTTCACTGACACATCCTGGACTTCCATGCTGCCATCTCCAGCATGAGAATCCTTCTCCTCATCTCAAGTCAGGGTGGAGCTGGGGTGGGCTGATGGGGGGTGTGTGTCTTGAGAATGCTCTTCGGTGGTGGGGTCTTAATTCTCCTGGGCAACAGGGCTCCCTGCATATGTTTCCTGTCTGCGCATTCCAAGTGTCCAGGACGTAGAGCCCCTTCTCTGCGCAGGACGGAGAGCCCCTTCTCGGTGTGCGCCTACACTACAAAGTGGGTCTCAGGTAACTGTCCTCTTCTCCTGCATCACATCCATCAGCTCTCTCCTCCATGGGAGGAAGTGGCATGGTGCCCACGCATGCCCATCGTATAGGAACTTTTGCCACTTACAGTGCCCCTTGCCTCAGTGAATCTAAACCAAAGCTGTGTACAAATGTGACCATCTCTAAACAACAGAAGCTCTACAGGAGTAGATGAGAGACAATTTCTGATAAATGAATGGATAGACTTGTCTGAAGCAGCTTCACATATATATGTAGAGTCATTCCGTCTGAATCCCAGGGATGGCTTTCAGGATCTAATTATGGTCAGTGTGAACCCCACCTCATCTGTTAGTTAAAAGGAGCAGAGGTCTGCCCAAGAGAACTTTTCACAGGATGTTTTCTTTGCATTTTCCCTGGTCTGTGAACAGCCACAGCTTTGAGATTTTGTAGCTCTGGTGGCTTTTGTAACTCTTTGAGATCTCTAACTGCCCAGTGAATACCATGGTTTCTTCTTCTCCTGCCTTCATATATTTTTTTAATGTTAGAAATAGCAGCATTCCAAAATAAAAAAATAAAAATAAATAAATTAATTTAAAAAAAAAAAAAGAAATAGCAGCATTCCCCTGTCACACACATTAGATGGTCCCATAACATTTACTTAGAAAAATAGCTCTTCTTCACCTCACACCAGTCAGAATGGCTAGGATAAAAAAACTCAGGTGACAGCAGATGCTGGAGAGGTTGTGGAGAAAGAGGAACACTCCTTCATTGCTGGTGGAATTGCAAGCTGGTACAACCACTCTGGAAATCAGTTTGGCAGTTCCTCAGGAAATTGGACATAGTACTACCAGAGGACTATACCACTCCTGGGCATATACACAAAAGATGCTCCAACATGTAATAAGGACACATGCTCCACTGTGTTCATAGCAGCCTTATTTATAATAGCCAGAACCTGGAAACAACCCAGATGTCCCTCAACAGAGGAGTGGATACAGAAAATGTAGTACATCTACACAATGGAGTACTACTCAGCTATTAAAAACAATGAATTTATGAAATTCTTGGGGAAATGGATGGACCTGGAGAATATCATCCTGAGTGAGGTAACCCAACCACAAAAGAACACACATGGTATGCATTCTCTGATAAGTGGATATTAGCCCAGAAGATTGTAATACTCAAAGTACAAACCACAAACCACAAGAAAGTCAAGAAGAAGGAAGACCAAAGTATGGATACTTTGTTCTTTCTTAAAAGGGGGGACAAAATACCCATGGAAGGAGTTGTAGAGACTAACTATGGAGCAGAGACTAAAGGAAGGACAATTCAGAGACTGATCCACCTGGGAATCCTTTCCATATTCAATCATCAAATCCTCAAATCCACTATTGTGGATGCCAGCAAGTGCTGAATGACAGGAGCCTAATATAGCTGTCTCCTGAGAGGCTCTGACAGTACCTGATTAATACAGAAGTAGAGGCTCACAGCCATCCATTGGACTGAGTACAGGGCCCCCAAAGAAGGAGCTAGAGAAAAGACCCAAGGAGCTGAAGGGTTTGCAACCCCTTAGGACGAACAACAATATGAACTAACTAGTACCCTCAGAGCTCCCAGGGACTAAATCTCTAACCAAAGAGTATACATGGGGGGGACTCATGGCTCCAGCAGCATGTGTATAGCAGAGGATGGACAAGTCGGTCATCAATGGGAGGAGAGGCCCTTGGCCCTGTGAAGGTTCTATGCCCCAGTGTGGAAGAATGCCAGGGCCAGGATGCAGGAGGGGGTGGGATGGTGAGCAGAGGGAGGGGGAAGGGAGGAAGGAACAGGGGATTGTTTTAGGTTTTGTTTTTTTATTTATTTTATTTTATTTTATTATTTTATTTTATTTTATTTTTTGGAGAGGAACCTGGGAAAGGAGATATTGTAAATAGAGAAAACATCTAATAAAAAAATAGAAAAAAATAGCTCTTCTCTTGGAAAGAGAGAGGGGGAGAGAGAGAGAAGAAGAAGAAGAAAAGGAAGAAGAAAAGGAAGAGGAAGAGGAGGACAGGAGGAGAAAGAGGAGGAGGAGGAGGAGGAGGAAGAGGAGGAAGAGGAAGAGGAGTGGAGGATAGAAGAGGAGAGAAGAGGAGAGAAGAGAAGATCTCACAAGGAATAAGGCCTGAGAATCTGAAAGTAACTTTTTTCATAGACTAAGAAATTGGGAGCTGCATGTGCCAATGGGAGTTTTGAACACATCAGTTTCAGTTCCACTACCAAGAATTCGAATACACATTCACAGTCATTTATCTTATTGTATGACCGTTCATGGTACATTAAGGAATATAAGGAATAGAGAGTTGCCATCCGGGGGAAGCCCAGTGATACTCCCCAGTGAGCTTGATATATCGGGGTCCCCTTGCTGTCTGGCTGGGACTGCAAGGGTGTTCCTTTTACTTTCTGGGGAAATATGGGAATCCATTTCTTTGGGAAACCACACCAGTGCTGTCAAAGGAGCCATTGAGACTAGACTGGAAGTGAGCTATACACTCTGAAGCCACCTACCTGCAAGGACACCACCGCTCCTTGCTGCTACCAACGCACACCCTGCTCAGGCTCTGTGAGCAGAGAAAAGGTCTCTATGTGCTTCTAGCACATGGCAGCTAGGCTGGTCCTCCTAGAAAGCTGGGCATGTCTTGTTGGGTTTCCCTTTCAGGTTCCTGTTCTCCCTTGCCTCGATAGAGTTGCAAAGCTTTGATTTGATTGTTTACTGTAGTTTCCAAAAGGCCTTCGAAGAAGGTCACAGAGGTGGTTCTAAATTCTGTTTCAACTCCCAAGATATCAAAGGGCCAGGACACAGTCCCAGGAGTGGTGCCACTTCCTGAATTCTGGTGTCCAAGGGGACCTGAGCCTCAGAAACAACCCGAATGTTTAGTTAAAAGCTTCCCAGAACCTTCTCACTAACATTTCCCCCTCCTTCCCACTATTTTTCTCCTAAGTTCTGGGAAATGGGAGAAACAGACACAGACAAGAAAGTGGGAAAATCATCGAGTCTAGTATGTACCAAAGGATGATCACAGGCTCCAGTTACATGCACTCTGGTTTGAAGGTAACCCAAAGATGAATGCTCTTAACTAGTAGAATGATTGACATAATTACAAACATAATCATGGAGAGAGTAATATGCATTTTTATCATGAGCCATTTTAAGAATAAATTGACAGTTGCCAGGCTAGTTTACAAAATATATGGATAACTCAATACTTTATATGCACTTCCTGCAAAAATGAGTGTTCTACATAACCAAATACAAGGTCAAAAATTGGGACAGTGATATTGACAGGAACTACTATGTAGTTCTCAGGTCCTCTTCAAGTATCCCCAAGTCCCAATGTGACGCCCTTTATAACTGAGGGTATGTCCCACCATCCTGTGTTGCCTGTACTGTACCTCTTGCCACCTTAGTACCTGGAACAGTGTCTGAATTTCCCCTTGCTTTTCATGATGTCAATACTTTTAGGGTTGCCCTACTGGCTCAACAGTGCTTGCTCTGAAATCATAAGAACTGGACATTGTCTCTCCGCACCCATTAGCAAGCTGAGCATCCTGGAGAGTCCTTCCAACTCCAGTTCCAAGAGGAACAGAGACTAGAGGATTTCTGGGGATCCGTATCTTCCAGTCTAGGGGAAAGTAGCCCTCAGGTTCAGGGAGAGAGTCTAAATAGGCAAAATGGAGAAGACAACCCACACACTCCTCTGGCTTCCAGCATATGTACCAATACACCTGTGTGCATACACTCACATAGATAGATAGATAGATAGATAGATAGATAGATAGATTGATTGATCGATAGATAGATAGACAGATAGATAGGCAGATTGATAGATAAGTGATAGAAGCTGGAAAAAAAGCTATACCAAAATTTGTAGGCTACAACAAAGGCAATTCTAAGAGAAAAGTTTATTTAAATGGATTTTGCCTGTATTGAGAAATAAACAAACTAACTTCACAAATCAATGAAAACCATTAAAAGAAAAACTAAAGAGAAGAAAGGAAATAAAGTTCAGAGCAGAAGTAATTGAATAAATACTGGGAAAAGCAATAGCAATGGCAGAGCAGAAGTAATTGAATAAATACTGGGAAAATCAACACAGAATGGACTTTTGAACATAAACAAAAGTGGCAAACCTTGAGCTGCAGCAACTAAAACAACACAAATAAAATTAGAAAGGGGAAATGCTATCACTGATACTGCAGAGGTGCAAAGCTTCATAAGAGGATATTCTTCAGGTGCCAAAAGTTGGGCAACCTAGAAGAAATGGGAAATGTCCTAGAAACACCTATGAGGACTGAACCTTAAAGAAAAAGCAAAATCCAAACAGGCTAGTCATGAGCAGGAGCCTAAATCAGTAACTAAAAATCTCACAAGAAAGAAAAACCCAGGAGCAGGCAGCTTTCCTGTTGAATTCTTCCAAAAGTGTTAAAAGAACCCATGGCAATTCTTCTCTGGCTTTTTCAAAAAACAAAATGTTATGTCTGTTCCCACACTTATTTAATTTCCCTAAGACCAAAGCCAAAAGATACTATAAGGAAAAAAGTGCCACAGAACAGTGGCATAATGAAAAACATAAATGAAAAAAGCCTTACTTAGAAACTCCAGCAATCCCAATTCAACAACATATGAAACTGGCCATATACGATGATCAATCAGGAATGAATAGTCTCCAGGTCACAGGTGTGTTCATGCTCAATAACTGCAATATACCACATTAATAGAGCAGAGCATAAAATTATGATCATCACAAAAGATGTAGGAAAAACACTCAAAAATATTCAGCATCCTGCCATGATATGATATAAACAGAAGTCTCAACAAATTAAGGTAGAAAGTATAGCAAAAGCAAGACAAGCTTTTCCCCATCTATTTAATTGGGAAAAGTGGAACGCTTTCCTCTATGATCAGGAAGGGACAAAGGTGTCCACTCTCATCTCTTCTGTTCTGCATAGGGTTGTTGTTTTTGTTTTTTTAATATAAATAAAAGTAAACACCCTAGAAATCTTAGCTGGACAAATGATTGAGAGAAACAAATAAAGATGTCCAAGTGAGAAACAGAAAAGTAAAAAAACTCTTATCAACCTATGATGTGATTATGTACAGTCACCCCAAATGACATTTCTTTACAAGATAAACATAAATACAGGCCATGGGTATATGAAAAGATGCTCAACATCACCAGCTATCAGAGAAAAGTAGATGGAAGTCACTGCGAGGTAAGGAGTGGGCTTGTTATCCAAAAGTAAACAATGTTGCAGGCAGCAAGATGGCTCAGTGGGTGAAGCACTTGCTTCATCCTCAGGACTCGTGGAAAGATAGAAGAGAGATCCCAGGCATTGGTGGCCCACGCCTTTAATCTCAGCACTTGGGAGGCAGAGGCAGGTGGATTTCTGAGTTCGAGGTCAGCCTGGTC
>NW_022196914.1:3356463-3370750 GCF_008632895.1 Mastomys coucha | reverse complement strand
AAAAAAAAAAAAAAAAAAAAAAAAGATAGGAGAGAGACAGTCCACTAAGTTGCTAAGTTGTTCTTGGACCTCCACAAAAGTGCCATAGCAGTGTGTGTGTGTGTGTGTGTGTGTGTGTGTGTGTGTGTGTGTGTGTGTGTGTGTGTGTCTGTGTGTCTGTGTGTGTGTGAATATGAAAGGTCCTAATCTATCACCTTAGTGACATGTATAAGTTCTAGAGATACAATGTTCAGCACAATGACTTTAGTTAAAAACTAATAGAATGAAACAAAGTTTGCTACAGGAGTAAATCACTGAGAAAGAAAATAAATCTATAAATGGTAGGTTAATTGGCCTGGAGTAAGTTTTAATAATGTATAGATAGATGCAAGCATCATAGCATTTCACATCCTAAATACATACAGTGTGTAGCTGTCAATCAGAGCTTGTTAGATATAAGCAGAATAATGGTAAGATTACCATACATACATTGACTAGTTAGAATTTCCAAAGGTGGCAGGAAGAAGTCATATCATTTCAGAGCGAAAGAAAATCAAAGTTCCCCACGACAAGACTTAATAGTAAACAGTGTTTGGGCCATCAGTGCTTCTGGCTAAGAGGGAGTGGCGTTTACAGCTTGTTCCTTCGCTTACCATACTCACATGCACTTTAGCACATGAATGTTTTAAATAGGACATTTCCACCCATCTGGAAAGGCTTTCTCAGACATCTAGACAGATGGGCGTCCAGCATATTCCAAGAATGTTCTCTCGCTCTGCAGAAGCCAGGTCACTCCGTAATAACCTTTCTCAATTTGTTTGGTGATTTGGCAATTCTTAATTATTAATTGTCCCCTACCACCTGCTGCAGACAGGTCAGAGGTCATCTCTGCAGGCACCCTGCCAAGCAGCATCTACACAGGGGAGATGCCTATGACCCTCATACAGAGAAATAGTCTTAGCTTGACATCCACAGTAGACGTTAAAACTGATTTTATTACATTTTGGTGACAAGGTCTCATATAGCCCAAACTCACTGTGTAACTATAAGGATGAACTTGAACTACTGAGGCTTCTGCCTCTGTGTTCCAAGTGCTGGGATTACAGCCATAAGTCGACCTTTGGTCTGTTGCTGTGTATTGTAATGGTAAAGACTGGCCCCCAAGGTCTGGTTGCCTCCAGAAAGGAGGAGATCCTCACATACACTACGTGATGTTATGTAGCCTTGCTTCTTAATTTAAAACTATTGGTTGAGTAAAGATGCTTACACCCTATAGCTGGGCAGAAGAGAGGTAGGCAGGGTTTGGCTCCTGGGCTTGGGGTTGGAGAAAGGAACCATGGAAAGAGGTAGAAAGTAGAGAGAGAAAGAGGAAGACACCATGGGGGTAAGGGATCATGAGAACTGGCCAGTCATATCTCAGTGCTATTGACAGAGAAGTAGGCAAAATACCTTAGGGGGCTGGTATCTACCCAGATTTAGTGCTATTAAAGATTAGCATAAATATAAAGGCTTTTTGTCTTTTATCTGGGAACTAAATTATCAAAGGCAGGGTAGAAACCCCAATTGAGCTTAAACATCTATTACAACAAGCATGTGTCACCATACCTGGTTTATGTGCTTATGAGGATCCAGTCCAAGGTTCTGTGTATGCTAGGCAAACAGGCTAACAGCAGAGCGACATTCTCAGACTATGATTTTTAATAATAATAATGATAATAATAATAATAATAGTAATGATAATAATAAATATGAAGTACCCTCCTGTCATCTCTTGTCTCACGCTTTCCCACTGTCTTGATTGGACATGGCCAGATAGTTAACTTTGACCAAGAGAAGCTTAGCATGCTTGGGGAAGGGAGAAACTTTAGATGTCTGTGGTTTGGCTTCCTGCTGGCTTTTTCCTATGCCATGGGAAGAACATATCACAGGTCACATTCAATTCAGGAGAGTGTGAAGCAACAATGAGCAGATCTGGCCCTGGTCATCAGCCAATGATCTATAGCCTAAGGCAGAGCTACCTCAATAGCTCTGATCTCTGAGGGAAAAAAATGTACACACACACATATACACACACAAACATATTTCAATTTCAAGCCACTGACTACAGTGGGGTAGTGTCATTATATATCCCCTCCCATGTGTTGGAAACAATCCCCCCAGCAGCTTTATGGGGAAGGCACTCTGGGATTGTAGGATTAATACCTCTATAGAAAGAGCTTGCGGAAGTGGATTCCTTTTCTTCTACAATGTGAGAACACACACACACACACACGCACACACACACACACGCACACAGGAACACTAGTCAGCTTAAGAAAGCAGACATGAAGATAGGGGAACCATTAGGGAAGAGCAGAAGAGAAGCCCAAGACTACAGTGACAATGAACAGGGTGAAAATACAATATATACATATATGAGAATATAATGAAACATATTTAGTATATCATTGGTTAATATATGACAATAATATTTAAAAATAACACATCTGGAGCCCTAGTCACAGGGGAATTTGACACATGTAGATTTTACTTTTCCAGCCTCAGAAATCCAGGGAGACACTGTCAAGGACTTGAGCAGATCATTCTAGTCTTCCTAATACACCCATGCCTAAGCAGAAGAAGAGATAGAGAGGAAAAGGAAAAAGCAGAAACTACAGAGAACTCCGGGAAAATGAGCTCACAGAAAATGAATGTGAGAAAGAATGAAGTCATCATTTAAATTAAATACTGCATAGCTGGTGTCATGGTTTGAATATGCTTGGTCCAGGGAGTGGCACTATTTGGAGGTGTGGCCTTGTTGGAGTAGATGTCTTACTGTAGCTGTGGGCTTTGAGACCCTCATCCTAGCCGGGCAGTGGTGGCACACATCTTTAATCCCAGTTCTTGGGAGGCAGCGGCAGGCGGATTTCTGAGTTTGAGGCCAGCCTGGTATACAGAGTGGGTTCCAGGACAGCCAGGTCAATACAGAGAAACCCTGTCTCAAAAAATAAACAACAAAAAACAAAACAAAACAAAAGACCCTCATCCTAGCTACCTGGAAGTCAGTATTCTGCTAGCAGCCTTCAGATGAAGATGTAGAACTCTCAGCTCCTCCTGCCCGATGCCTGCCTGGATGCTGCCATGCTCCTGCTTTGATAATGGACTGAACCTCTGAACCTGTAAGCCAGCCCCAATTAAATGTTGTCCTTATAAGGGTTGCGTTAGTCATAGTGTCTTTTCACAGCAGTAAAACCGTAACTAAAACAGCTGGAGAATCAGTTCAGGGGGTAAAGTCTAGGCCCCAACTAAAATGTCAAATTAGATGGTGCAGATGTGTGTTGTGTAATAATGTAAAATGTATGCATACTTGGGCACTCATGATGTGTCTGGAAGTAAGAGCAGGAGCAGCTTCATTAAGAGCAAGAGTGATAAAAAGATGTGCGTGATGAGCCCCAGGGTGCGGTCACCACCCCGGCACCCTTGTGTAACAGTACATGACCCCTCAGTGAGCTGTCTATCCAGACTAACCAGAATGCCAGCCTTTCTTCTCTGACACTTCTTCACACTGTCTTATTATTTCCTGAGCCAAATGATCTTTGTGAGCCTCCCAAATCTTCCTAGGGTCCACATCTGGGTCTGTGGCCCTGAAACAGCAGGGGTCTGTTATCACCAAAGGCCAGGCTGTCACTCAGGGACATGTTGATGTCTGAGGACTGTGCAAAACTGGTCCCACCCTTCACCTGGGCATTGTGGGAGTCCTGCCCCTGGGGACCCGAGACCAGGAGAGTTGATCCCACCCCTCGCCAGCTGCAATACTCTGGAAAGGGGGTGCAGCACATTGCAGGACTTGCAGGTGAGCCAGTCCCAAGGATACAAGGGTGAGAGAGCTAGCCCTGCCACTCACCTCTCCTGTGGTGGCATGGCTGAGGTAGAGATACTGTCCTTCTGCCTCACCTGTCACCACCTTCAGTAGGCAGGAGAGTTGGTCCCAGGGTTATGAGAGTGGGAAAACTGGCCCTGTCTCTCACCAGCCTCAGTACTTGGGATAGTGGGCTTGTATCTTGCTTGGGCAGCACTATAAAGCTGGCCCTGGTTGTGGGGGTTGCTGGTGAGCAAGCCTGAGGGTGTGAGAGCAGGAGAGCTGGCTGGCTGACCAACTCAGATACCTCTCAGGCCTACATCTAAGGCTTTGGATTGACCCACCCAACATCAATCCCATCAATGACCTGTTAGAGTACATGAAGGGGCAGGTCCTATAAATCCAAAACTATAGGATCTCCATGACACGGGGCAACAACAGGATATCCCAGAGGAGTCCCAGTGAGGATCCAGTATTGATAGTGTAGCAGAAGCCAGAGCCCTTGGACCAGACCAAAGACTCATTGCAATGAACATAAACAAAGAAGTGTGAACAAAAGGGTACACTGTGGGACACACTGTGACACACTACAGCTCTCACAATGAGATTATTTGTTTTCTCTGTTGGGGGAGAGATTGCAAGGGTCGAGAGCAGATATGAGGGAAGGTGGAGACCAGTGGGATTGGGGTGCATGATGTAAAATTTACAAAGAACTAAAAAAAGATAAAAAACAAAACAAAACAAAAAACAACAGAAAAACCCCACTGATCTAGGGACAGACCTCATCGCTATTATCCTATAATAGACCCTACCTTTCACCTTTGAAGGGTCTGCCTCTTCTCAATATTACTTAACTGGGCACCAAGTTTTCATAACAAAATAATTAAAACCCTGATAGACAAATTCAAACCACATGTATGCAGAACAGATTCTCATGCAAGTTGATAGGAACGTGTAGTCAGGTCTGAACCAGAAGCCTCTCACTCAGCCCCCTCTTTCTTCTACTAGAGATGAAAGAGGACAGCTGTAGACATCTTAAAAAATATGTGTGAGCATGTCTGAACTGCCCCACCTCCCAGGATGCTGCTGGAGATTATTATATTAAGAAAATGTAAGCTGAACCTAGAAAGACAACCATCACACATTTTTTACTACTTGTGAATCTAGATTTTACATAAAACATAGTCATGTATGTGATTACTACATAAAGATAGAAGCAAAACTGAAGAGGGAAATTAGTGAGCTAGCAGGAATGGGGAAGTGAAAAGAGGAGGGGAGGGGTGTACTAGGCAGGACCCCGTCAAAGTATAGCATGTATTTATACTGAAACATTTTTATGAACCCTAACACTTGTACAATGCAGACACTAATTAGTTTTGATTTTATATAATCCAGTGAGTCTGGTTTTAGGCTTGAAGGGAATCAGGATATGCTACTTTGACAGTTTTTAGTCTTTTGTTTGTTTTGTTTGTTTGTTTTTCTCGCACATGTAAAGTTAAGCAATTATTTTGAGCGGAAGGCAATAGCAAATCAATAGGTGCAGGAAGAGGCCTGTGCCCTCCCTTTCTCTGCTTAAAGGCAAGGCAGAAATGCAAAAAGGTTCTTTTTGTGAAGGGGCCCTCTCCCTGACACCAGATATGAACAGATGACACTGACAGAAATCTCTACAGAGAAACATTACAGGAACAGCCTTCAGCTTCCACCCGTTCCCACCAGGCCTTTCCTGATCCTGACCTGACCTTGTGAGATGAGAAAACAATGGCAGGGTCTAATCAGTTCTTTGAGTTTTGCTTCTTTTCTAACAACTCCTTTGTCTGTGTCATATTCCAATATATATTATATTGTCTGTATTAGTATAAAGTTCTCATGTTTTTTCTTTTGTGGATCTATCCTTCAGTTAGTTTAACTCGTAGTCCTCCATATATTGAACTTGAGAGGATGGCAGAAAAACTTTCTCTGAAGCTTATATACATGAAGCCTTAAAGAGTATAAAGGACATAAAATGCATTGTTGTCCTTTATGGCTCCTGCACAGCCCAGGCTGGGTTCACAGAAACCATAGTGTCCTTCTAGCATGGCCTCCACAATTTGTCCTCTGTCTATTACCAGTCTCCTCTGGCTAGAGTCATATCTAAAAGCAATTATTATTGGTCTCTAGACATTTGGAGACTCTGGACCAGGATAACACAGTGCCAGGCAATGTTCCTGGGATCTTTGTCCCTTAGAAACAATATACCTAGTGTTAGCATCAGGGCCTCTAAAGCTTGTAGCATCACATGGGCTGGTCTCACAGACCTGTTGCCAGGGCAACAGCTACCATATTCCCAGAATCCATTGGGCTCACCTCCCACCTTTACGTGTAGCCACTACGTCAGAACTCATATATATATATATATATATATATATATGTATACACACACACACACACACACACATATATATGTATGTATGGATGGATGGATGTATGGATGGATGGATGTATGGATGGAACATTCCTCCATCTTCTCTCTCTCCCTCCTCTCTTTCCACTACTGCCCCCTCTCTCCCTCTCAATTAACCTGTTACACATGGAACTGTTTGGGCCTAGTGTGGTATGTTCTGACGCGACCCACCATTCTAACACATCATTTGGTGCTGAAGCCTGGGAGTTGGCTGTTCCATCAGCAGCTGCTGCACTGCCCTGCAGGGGGGACAGACAGAGATCCTGACCACATGGACCAGATACAGCACATGCAACCGCGGCTACTGACTACCTTGAGTATGTAAGTTTGCGGTGGCTACAAGAATCTCAGGCTTTCACCATGCAAGCTGCCACTGCTGAAGCCACAACCACCAAGTTGCAGCTGAGGAGCCAGAGCTGCCCCACGCACCGCAGGACATACAAACTTCTACCATGTGAGCTGTGCCCCGCCTGGTCTATCATGTGGGGCTAGCCTCTGCTCAGGCCCACACCTACCCATTCAGTTTCACGTTTTCTATTTACCAGTCTGTTATAATTCTTGCACAGATACCAGCATATTAATTGGTAGGATCAGTCAAGGGGAGGACCTCCAGCTTTCTAGATGGCCAGTCTTCTCTGGGAACTATGGGGTTTATAGTCACGACTCCCAGCTGACAAAAGTCTTAGGACTTCTGCCATTGGTTGCCCCTGCCTTGAAAGCAACTCTTCGTTCCCCAATTATTCCAGGCTCTTGCAGCCAAAAAATCTTTGGTACCAGGGTAGGTTGCTTTCTACAGCAGACCCAGGGTCTGCTGGGTAGCCTCTAGGGGGTTCTTGTGATAACTTGGACCACTAGCCTGGCTGATTTTTTTTGGTTCTTGGACTGTTCTCAGGACACTGGTACGAATAGTCCAACTACCCGCCAATGAGTGTCAGAATGTCTTCGACCGTACCTCCAGGCACCCCACTGGGATGTCTCCTGGAAAATCTCAAATCTTTGAAGCTAACGCCTGACTTGAAGGCATCAAAATTAATATATCTCTGCAATAAGATCTGGGTTAAGTATCAACTAGATGGGAGTTCAAAATGCCCACTTAATGGCACCCTAGGTCCAACTATTTTAAGAGATCTGAATACATACTGCCAGCGAACTGGTAAATGGAAGGAGGTTCCCTATGTCCAAGCATTTATCTATCTTCATTTCAATCCCTCCTTGTGCTCTTCTTGTTCCCCAACCCAACTTCTCTTAGCCATGAAATTTACACAACCTCCACTAGATGACCCTACAATGCTAGATCCAGCTAATGAACCACCTCCTTTTCGTTGTAGACCTATATCTGCTCTGCCAAAATCCCAAACTGCTGCCTCAGTTTCTCCTCCTTACCAGGATGCCCCAGAGCCTGCTAGCTCTACCTTTCCAGACCCCTCCCCTTCTTCTTCTGTGCCAGCTGTGGGCCAATCCAAACACCCCACATTGGCAGCTACCTTCACTCCTCCTGTCACTCACTCTAAGCCTACAGCCAAACCTCCAAGTCCTTCCTCCCCAGAGACACCTAACCCAGCAACGGTCCTATCTCTAAGGGAGGTTGCTGAAGTAGATGGTCTTGTTAGAGTACATGTTCCATTCTCACTTAGTGAACATTCCCAAATAAAAACCAGGCTGGGGTCCTATACTTCTAACTCTTCCAAGTTTATTAAAGAGTTCCAGTATATCACTCAGTCTTATAGCTTGATGATGTTCACATGATTCCTACTAATAATTTACTTCCTGAGGAACACAGACAAATCTGGGAAGAGGCAAGAGTGCATGCTGATGGAATTCACCAAACAGACAGTACATACCCAATTGGCTCTGAGACAGTGCCAGACCAGGATCCTGGTGGAATTACAATTCTGCAGGTGGTATTTTAGCCAGGACAGGTTTATTACATGCCTTCTGGCTGGTCTTATAAAAGTGGCCTTAAAGCCAGTAAATTTTGAAAAACTCCAAGAGGTTGTCCAGGACAAGCAGGAGAATCCATCTCAATTTTTAGAACGCCTTATGAAGGCTTTATTACAGCATACCAATCTGGACCCTGGAAACCCAGAAGGTATGCAACTTCTGAGGACCTACTTCTTTTCCCACAGCTACCCCAACATAAGAGCTAAACTTAAAAAATTGGAGAGGGGACCCCTAACTCCACAGGCAGAAGTCAGCACTGGCCTTCAAAGTGTACCATGGGAGAGATGATAAAGTCCGCAAACAAAAATACTATATGCTGGCAAAAGATGTCCAACCAACCCCAGCCACTACTCTGGACTCATGGTCCCTTAAGACTCAGAGACCACCAGGAACCTGCTACAAATGTGGTAAAAAAAAAAAAAAAAAAAGTCATTGGGCAAAAGCCTGTGCTAACTTCCATAAGTCAAGAGGGCCATGCCCTAGATGCCATGAAGAGGGACACTGGGGTGTTGATTGCCCTCATGTTACACAGAATAGGGGGACATCACTTCCAGATAACCCTCCAATTGATCTCCTAGGCTTCGCTATGGCCGACTGAAGAGGCCCGAGCTCCCCTGACCCGACCACTGTCATCATTAGCAGGGAGCCCTGGGTAGATATTGTGGTATGTGGGTGGCTCATCTCCTTCCTCTTGGACACTGGAGCCACTTACTCGGTCCTGATGGAGTTTTGGGGACCCACTTCTCCTTCTCATTTTCCTATTGTCAGGATAGGAGGACAACCTTACTTTCCTCTCCAGATCGCACCACTTAGTTGCATTCTTAGGGATGTACCTCTCACCCATTCTTTTTTAGTAGTGCCAACATGTTCTGTCCCCTTATTGGGAAGGGATTTTCTAGCTAGGCTGGGAGCCTCTACTTCCGTTGCTTCCCACATTCGCCTAAACCCAGGCTCGCCAGTAGTTCCTCTGCTCCTTCTCCTAGCGAGGCAACCTACTAACACTATCATGTTATTTCTTTTACCAGCTTCTCAGGTAGATCCCTAAGTCTGGGACGTCCAGAACCCCTCTGTTGCTAAACACCATTCTCCCGTTGTCATCCAATTACTGGACTCTACCAGGTACATAACCCAAGCTCAATACCCTCTCTCTCTCCAGAGCCTCAGGGGATTTAAGTCTATTGTTTCCGACTTCTTGAGAAAAAAATTCCTTTGCCCCACCTCTTCTCCCTTTAACACTCCCATACTAGCAGTTAAGAAGCCTAATGGTAACTATCGCCTGGTTCAAGACCTCAGGCGCATTAATTCTGCAGTGGTTCCCCTCCATCCTGTTGTGGCTAACCCTTACACACTTCTTTCCACTGTCCCCTCAGGGACTTCCCATTTCTCAGTCTTAGATCTCAAGGATGCATTTTTCTCTATCCCTCTAGATGCCCAGTCACAAAACATATCTGCCTTTACCTGGGCAGATCCTGATACCCACTTTTCTACTCAACTTACCTGGACTGTTCTACCTCAGGGATTCCAAATAGCCCACATCTATTTGGTCAGGCCCTGGCTTCTGACTTACTCTCCGTGTCTCTCCCTAAATCTAAGATTATACTTTATGTAGATGATGTACTTCTCTGTAGCCCCTCTCTAGAAATTAGCCAAGCTGACACCTCTACTCTTCTAAATTCCCTCTCCAGTCGAGGCTACAGGGTCTCACCTTCTAAAGTCCAACTGTCCACCTCTCAGGTCACCTATTTGGGACTAACAATTACCCCAAACCACAAGGCTATTACCTTAGATAGAAAGAATCTCATTCAGTCTTTAACTGTTCCTTCTACAAAGGAAGAGATTTTATCATTCCTAGGAATAGCTAGCTTTTTACTCTAGTGGGTTCTTTCCTTTTCCCTCCTTTCTCATCCCCTATATGAAGCAGCATTAGGCCCCACCCATGAACCTCTTCTCAAATCTATTACCAAGCCCTTTCAAAGGCTTCAACAAGCTCTCCTTAAGGCCCCAGCTTTACATCTCCCTGACCTGACTCGTCCTTTCTCCCTCTACATAACTGAGAAAGAGGGATTTGCTCTTGGAATCTTAGGTCATCAACTGGGATGCTCTTTTGCACCTGTAGCTTACTTACCAAAAAAACTAGATCTAACCATCCAGGGATGGGCACCTTGTATCCATACCTTAGCAGTTCCTAAACTCCTCATTCGAGAGTAAAAAAAAAAATAACCTTTGGGTCGCCTATAACTGTCTTCTCTTGTCATAACTTGTCACAGCTCCTAACTTATAAAAGCTTACAGACTCTACCTCCCTCTAGGGTTCTTTCCCTTCAGGTAGCTCTAATAGAAGATTCTATACTCACCTTCCAATCATGCCCACCTCTTAATATTTCCAATCTTCTTCCTTGACCTAATACTGACCATTCCCTATCTCACTCTTGTACTGAAACTTTAGAGGATCTATTACCTCATCCTTCACACCTACAGAAGGGCACATTGCCTCAGGCCATCTATACCTGGTATACAGATGGCAGCTCCTTTTTACATGAAGGGGCTAGAAAAGCTGGCTATGCCATAGTGTCAGACACCGAGGTGGTAGAGGCATAGGCCCTTCCTACTCACACTACCAATCAACAGGCTGAACTCATAGCCCTTACCTGTGCCTTTCAATTGGCACAAGGAAAATCTCTCAACATCTACAGATTCCAAATATGCTTTTCATATCCTTCTGTCTCACGTTGCTATCTGGAAGGAGTGTGGGTTACTTACCATGAAAGGATGATCAGTAACTAATGCAAACCAAATTATGGCCATGCTAAAGGCCTCCCATCTTCCCATAGCCATTGGGATTGTCCACTGTAGATCACACCAGACAGACGACTCTATTGTCTCCAGGGGAAACAACCGAGCTGATGAGGCAGCTAGAGCTGCAGCCCTTAGAGGCCTAGACTTGTCTCATCCTCTCCAGTACATTCTTACACTACAACCTACATCTCCACCTTCTTCACCCCCTGAAACCTGCCAAATTCTGTCCTATCTTCACCAACTCTTTCATCCTAACAGCCAAGCATTGTCTTCTTTTGTTAAGACACACCTACAGCCTACTCCTGAGGACTTCAGCTTCTTAAAATCTATCACTGATTCTTGTAAAATCTGTCAGAAGTCTGACCCCAACTCAAAGTATCATGGCACCACTTTTCCTACCCAATCAGGCTAGAGGTTCCCTTCCTGGAACTGACTGGCAACTTGACTTTACCCACATGCCCACTGTCAGGCATGCCAAGTACCTTCTGGTCTTGGTGGACACCTTCTCCGGGTGGGTAGAGGCATTTCCCACAACTAACAAAAGGGCTCAGACAGTCTCTGATTTCCTCCTCCAAGAGATCATCCCTCGGTTTGGTGTCCCAGCCTCTCTCCAATCAGACAATGGTCCTGAATTTACTTCCCAAGTCTCCAAAATCCTACATAAGGCCCTAGACATTCCCCTAGCATTTTCACATTCCTTACCACCCTCAATCTTCTGGTAAGGTAGAAAGAACTAATTGCTATTTAAAAGCCACTCTTGTTAAGCTGTCACAAGAACTTCACCTTGATTGAATTAAACTCCTACCTCTGGCTCTTTTTAGGTTACGAGCTCTCCCCAAGAGACCTCTCCTCATCTCTCCCTTAGAACTCATGTATGGACATCCAGTCCTAACTCCTGGTCTTTCACCTAAATGCTCTCCCCTCCCAGACTATCTATTTTCCTCATTACTTTGCCACCTCCATTCTCTCCTATGAAACTTTGCTGACCACCATCTACGTCAGCCATACACTGTCTCCTGTCCACTGCCTATCAACATTGGAGGAGACCAAGTCCTTCTATCCGCTCCAGGTCATAGTCCCTCACCTCTCTCTCTCAAATGGCAGGGCCCTTTTAAAATAATTCTTGTGACCCCTACAGCTGCTAAACTCAAAGGACTCTCTCATTGGGTCTATCTGTCTCACCTCAAACCTTTCATTCCTCCACCTAAAAATGACTCATGCATATCAATCTTAACAGGACTGTGCTCTGTTAAGCTCCAGAGGACATCAAGACAACCCACCTTGTCCCCAGTCCCAGAAAATGAGACTCCACTCCAGTAGCCAAGCCCGACCTCACTGGATTAGATATGGGTTTCTCATCCTCCCCCTGCTGTTCACTTCTATCCAGGGTAGCCCTTCTATCTGGAGATTCGAGGTTCAAGAAACCCCCACAGATCACAAACGGTCTTTCAAAATAGGGTCAGGAAACTGCTCCATAGCTGGATGCCGGGAACCAATGCAAATTGCTATCATCCCGGTATCTGTAATCCCATCTAAATATTATGATCTCTTTACTTGCTTTCTCTTTGACCAGACAAAAGATTATTGTAGAAAATGGCCAGACAAATATGGGGGCTGCCCATATTGGTCTTGTCAAATACATATGCTAGGATCACGGGTCAATCATTTCTTCTATCAACACCGCAAGACACTCTTTTTCTACATACAAGACCCATGGAATTCCAGGTGGGAGACAGGAGTTGTTGGTAAGCTCTACCGTAAAAACCAGCCCGGATCCCCAGTAAGTACCATCCATATCCAGAGAAAATATGTCTCAATTGCCCAACCCCTGGATATCAGAAAAGCAGGGGAGATAATCAAATACTCCTCTGAGGTCCTTACCTCTTTGACATCACCCCTCATAAATGGCATTGACTTGTCATTTCACCTTTTACTTCAGACCTTGACCTCAGCATACCAACTCCTTAATGTCACCAGACCTGGTCACTTTAAGGATTGCTGGTTATGTGTACCCCCTGGAACTAACTCACAATTGTCACTTACAGCATCTCCGGTGATACTGCCAAGTAACATTACCTCACCCTTTGTCAGCTGCCCTGACTCCAATGTCGGCATGACTCCATACCTTACCTCTGTTCCTCTTTTTGGCGTGGCAACCTGTTTTAAGGCCTCTGGGACTCATTCAGTGGGAATGCTGAGCTCTCTAGACTGCAATAGAACCATAACCCTTGATATATCATCTTTGCCACAATGCCCTGCAATCCAAAACACATCAATTCTTTGTGGCACTCAGACATATCATCGTCTACCTGCTAGCTGGTCAGGAGTTTGCACATTAGTACTTCTTTTCCCTGAACTGGGAGTGATCCAGGGAAATGAGCCCCTGCCAATCCCAGTTGTAGATATGATAGCTGCCCAGCATAAGAGGGCAGTTCAAGTTGTGCCACTCTTGGTTGCTACAGGAATAGCCATAAGTGTTGGTACTGGAGTTGCAGGGATAACAACTTCTGTGACCCAATATAATACATTCACTTTCCAGTTTCAAAGTGATTTTCAAAAAATGTCTGAAACTGTGCTTACTATCCAAAAACAGATCGATTCTTTGGCAGCCGTGGTGCTTCAGAACAGACGGGGACTAGATGTCCTGACAGCTAAAGAAGGTGGTCTTTGCCTGTTCCTCCAAGAAGAATGCTGTTTCTATGTCAACCAATCCGGGATAGTAAGAAATAAAATCCAGGGGCTACAGTCAGACATAAAAAATTTCAGGGCCCATGAGACCTCCAGTTCTGGGATTTTTGAAATCCCCATATGGAAGTAGATACTCCCGTTTGTAACTCCTCTCCTAGTCATCTTCCTGGTGTTATTATTTGCTCCCTGCCTCATTAATCTTGTTTCTACATTTCTTCAACGACAAATATAAAAAATTTCTAACCAAACTATCAATCAGCTCCTGTTACAGGATTACCAGCCGTTGCCCACCAATGAGTTGTCCACAGAGGAACCTGATGTGAACATTTACCAAGTGGATCCCAATGGTGAAAGCCAGCTACCCCCCATTGACAACGCCCCTAGACAGCAGGAAGTAGCTTAAGAGACACGACGCCCTCGTTCCCTTTTCACCATCAGCTTCCCCTTCCCTTTTTCTTTCCTTCTCTTTATAAAATCAAAAAGGGAAGTATGTTAGCATCAGGGCCTCCAAAGCCTGTGGCATCCCATGGGTGGGTCTCACAGACCTGTTGCCAGGGCAACAGCCACCATATTCCCAGAATCCATTGGACTCACCTCCCACCTTTA
>NW_022196914.1:3355670-3356282 GCF_008632895.1 Mastomys coucha | reverse complement strand
CCCTCTCCCTCTCCCTCTCTCTCTCTCTCTCTCTTTCTCTCTCTCTCTTTCTCTCTCTCTCTCTCTCTTTCTCTCTCCCTCCTCTCTTTCTGCACTACTGCCCCCTCTCTCCCTCTCAATTAAACCTCTTAGGCGTGGAACTGTTTGGGCCTAGTGTGTGGTATGTTCTGACGCGACCCATCGTTCTAACACATCACCTAGGGGTCCAGCTGCTGCCTCATGGCTCGGGCAGGCAGACAGGCAAGAGGGCACCAATATGATGAACAAGTGTAGTGGGCCGGCCGGCAGACCCTCACTTCCGTTGGGTGCTTCTTGGGCTGGAGATTATTGAGTACCTATGAACACAAGCGGGTAAGAGGGAAAGAAAAATACAGACGCCATGTAGCTGTACCGAGAGATGTGTGTGTTTACTACAGGATCAATGAGTTTAAATAGTCACACTCAGGAACGAGACCCAGGGGAAATCGAAACCCGCCCATCTAACATAAACACGAGATAATCCATAAACACCAGACCGGAGGAGGATCTTGAAAAGAAGGTCCGGCAAGCTTTTAACATAAACATGAGACCTGTCAGTCTTTGATCTCAGGAGCTGCAGTCAGTGTTCCTCAC
>NW_022196914.1:3353266-3355633 GCF_008632895.1 Mastomys coucha | reverse complement strand
GGTGTCCAGCTCCAGCTTAGAAACAGGCTGAGTTTCATTTAGTTTCAGTTCTTTTGAGCTGCATAGTCGGTGTTACATCTCAGGGGCCGCGGGCCGCCTCCAGTGTTTCGCACCAAAGGCGGAACCAGCAACGGAGCAGAGGGGCAGGATACCACAAACAAGTCTGTGGTGGAGAGATGGAAGAGAAAGAGAATGGTTTGTCCACTATGGAGAGAGGCAGAACTGGAGACTGGGGACAATGGTAAGGAACAGCCTGATGTGAGAGGCTTGCAGGCCTGAGGCCATGATGAGGTCTGAGTCTCTGCTGCACTGAGGACCATGTCTCAGATCATGGCAGTAGCAGGGGTCTGTGATGATATCCGTGGCCCACGTTACAATCAAAGGTCATGGGGATGTTTGTGGTCTAGGCCATGCCAATGTTCTTGGGCTGGGCTGAGCTGGTCCTGCCTCTCATCAGTCAGCTGGTCATACCCATTATCGGTTGCTACTAGCAGTTAAGTGGGCAAAGAAGAACTGGCTCTGCCCCTTGACTGAGCAGAGCTAGCCCACCATAACACCTACTCAAAGTATGAGCTGCTGGAGCTCATGAAGGGGCTGGTCCTCCAGAACCAAAGCTGCAGGATCTCTATGACTCTGAGCAACAGCAGGATGTCCCGGGGGAGTCCCCCGTGAGGATCCAGTATTCATGATGTAACAGAAGTCAGAAGCTTCAAACCAGACCAATGACTCTTTGTGATTGGCATTTGCAAGTAAAGCTGTTTGGGCAAAAGGGTGTACTTTGTGACACTCTGTGACACACCACAGCTTCTTTGCCAAGGGTTTTTAAAAAATATTATTTAAATTTAATTTTTTTGGGGGGGGAGAGGTTACAAGGGTGAGGGACAGATATGGAAGGAAGGGCTGGCAAATGAGTGGGAATGGGATGCGTGATGTGAAATTCACAAAGAATGAATAAAAAAATGAAAAAAAGAAACAATATGCCTGTTCTCCATGATCTGCCACTAGAGTCAATAACTGATACAAGCTCTGCTGCTTCAAATTGTTCTGTGTCTCCATCACAAAGTGGTGATAATAATTGCATTTGCCCCTATAAGATGCTATCACAATAAGCTTAAGTGGAACATCTATATTAGCATGCTTCTGGACTCTCCCTGGATTGTGGGAAAATATTTGTCATTAGTTTCACAGTAAATCCCAGTGTGCCTACCTCACAGCTCCATTAAGGGACACACTTCACACACAAGGCCACCAGCACTTAAGGTACTGTAATAGCTACCTTTCTTGATATTGTGATAAAAAATCCAACTTAAGAAAAAAAAAGTTAGAGGGCACAATCCATCATGGAAGAAAAGTCCTGCAGTGGGGGCTTGAAGCAACCAGTCCCAACGCATCCACAATTAAAAAGCAGAAAGTGGAGAGGTGAGGAGGACACATCTGTCCCAAAACCAGGAGGAACTGGGACCAGAGGGACCCAGGCACAAAGGAACTCCACCAGTCCAGTCGCTCCGGTTCTTTCCAGTCTGTCTGGGCTGGTGCCCTGAGCAGACCTTGGGCACAAACTCCACAGCCAGTCCCACAACACCCAGAGGAAGCTCCACTCCCAGACACTCTAACATGCCCAGGATCACAGGATCCCAGAATCCCAGAATCCCAGAATCCCAGAGATAGCTTGACTGTGAGGAGTTCTGGTACAACCAGGATCACAGGAAGGACAGGCTCCAGTCAGATTTAGCAAGGGCAGGTAGCACTAGAGATAACCAGATGACAGTGGGTGGGTCCGGGTGGGGGGAAAGTGTAGGAAATAAGCAACACAAACCAAGGTTTCTTGGCATCATCAGAACCCAATTCTCCCACCATAGCAAGTCCTGGACACACCACCGCACTGGAAAAGCAAGATTCAGATATAAAATCACTTCTCATGATGATGATACAGGACTTTAAGAAACACATAAATCACTCCCTCAAAGAAATACAGGAGAACACAGGTAAAGAGCTAGAAGCCCTTAAAGAGGAAACACAAAAATCCCTTAAAGAACTACAGGAAAAACACAATCAAACAGGTAAAGGAAATGAACAAAACTATCTAGAATCTAAAAATGGAAATAGAAACAATAAAGAAATCAGAAAAAAAAGCTCAGCAGCCAGTCCCACAATACCCAGAGGAAGCTCCACTCCCAGGCGCTCTGACACACCCAGGATCAGAGGTGAGCAGGAACCAACATCTGTCCCAACACTGGGAGTAACTGGGACCAGCTTGACCAGGCACACAAGAACTCCGCCAGCCCAGTGAGTGACTCGAGTTCCTTCTGGTCTGTCTGGGTTAGTGTTCTGAGCAGACCTTGGGCACAAGCTTTGCAGCCAGTCCCA
>NW_022196914.1:3343612-3352213 GCF_008632895.1 Mastomys coucha | reverse complement strand
GAGAAAACAAGATATTCCATGACAAAACCAAATTTACACAAATCCAGCCCTACAAAGGATAATAGATGAAAAACCTCAACATAAGGAACAAAACTACACCCTAGAAGAAGCAAGAAAGTAATCTTTCAACAAACCCACACAAACCTAATTCCACCTCTTTCAACAAAAACAACAGGAAGTAACAATTACTTTTTCTTAATATCTTAATATGAAAATTAATATTACCAACGTATCTTAATCGATTGAAATCCAAAAACATGAGGAATTAGAAACTTGTTGATTGTCATCCAATGGTCTCTCTACTTTGGTAATTGGAGAAATAGGTCCAAGATTGTACAATCCATATACACTTTCAGCTTGTTTGTATATGACAATGTCTTGCTGTGTACCACATAATGGTCTTGAAATCTTGCTTTTCCTATCTCAGCCCCTCTATTAGTAGTATTGTTTATTTCATGTTTTTACACTATACTATGGTTTTCAGAACAGCTCATGTATTTCAAAAGTATTTATACGGCCAAAAAAAATGTAGACTATTAACTTGGGTGGTGGCTTATAAGAGAACAACAAAGAGTGAGACTGAATGCTTTGCTTGATGTTTGTAACTATTGTATCAACTTTGAAGAAGAGGACTTTATAAGTTACTCTTTCTCTGAGATGAATGTTTTTCCAAATTATCACAGCCAATGAACTAGATTCTTACCCTCATCAAATGTCTGTGCCACCCTCCAAGCAGAACCATTGTTCATTAAAACAGTTGGTGAGTGACTTTATGAATAGACCATCTTAATATACACACCATTTCTTAAATGAATGTAACCTGTTCTCTGTGGGCTGAGAATAAAGTCACTCACTCAAGTCAAATAGCTTTGACCATAGCAGGAAGTCTGTATCCAAAAATCGTGCCTAAAATTTATTCCTTGGCACAGCAGAAGTGCCAACTCTCAGCTTAGCTACAATGGAGGTAAAATCCTTTGGTGATGTGAAGGTCATTGAAGGCCTTATTACAATGAAATCCAATGTCTAAAAATTGTTCTTATTTTGGCCTTGCACCACAGTAAGAGTCAAGATTTAAAGCTCTACTAAATACAAAACAAACAAACAACAAACAAAAAGGCTTTATATATTTATGTTCATTAAAAAATACTAGTAATGATGTATTATTTTAAAATATACATTTAATACATTTGGAGTTATTTAAAATTTATATTGTGAAAAACATATGTATTTTCAGTATTGTGGTAGACAAGCATCTACATAAGACTGTTAAATTGATTGTTGTTTTATATCAAACAACTTTCATAATACTCAAAAAAAAAGAGCCATAAGTAATAAATGCTTATGCCCCTCCCACTTTCTCCTATCTGGTGCCACTCTCAGTGAGTGGGTCCTTCTAATGACAACTACTAACTCAATCAGGATTGTCCCTCCCAGGTATGCCCAGAGACTCATCTCCTAGGTGACTCTGGATCTCAAGGTGACAATTGAAATTAGCCATCACCAGTAACCTGCGTGCCTATTACACCAAGACCATTCTTCCAGAACTGCCCAGGCTCAAGACTGCCCTAGGAGCAAGGACTGGACCTCTGCCTGCATCCATCCTCCTTGCTAGGTAGGTACGTGAGAAGGAACTCATGCTGTGTGGTTGAGTGTACTCTACCAAGGCTCCCAGTTAGTACATAGTGTGTCTCTGCAGCTGTACACTTAAAAAAACAGGATTTATGGACCATGAAGTAAGTCCCTGTCTTCCTGCTGAGCCCTGAACCCATGAGCTGCTAACATGAATGGAGGTACCTTGGAGTTGAATGGTCCAGTATTTGCCATTGGTTTGCTTACTAGTCATTCCCAGCACACAGTAAATACTTCACAGATAGAAAGGCTCCCTTGGGGCCCCCAGTTCTCTCTCTAATCTGTGTGATTCTCCCCATTTGCTCAATCTTTTATAACTTAAGGTCATTAAAAAGTTAATTTTGGCAAGGCACAGTGACACATGCCTTTAATCCTAACACTTGGGAGACAAAGGCAGACAGATCTTCACATTAAGGTCAGACTGGTCTTCAAAGTGAATTCTGGGACAACCCAGGCTACACGGGGAAACCCTGTCTTAAACTGACCCCCAAAGAAAAAAATAAAAAAGACTAAGAAAAAGAAAAAGAAAAGGCTAATTTTGAATGTGTTCCCTGTTCTTCATAGGGGAGAGAGTCCACAAATTACATCATCTGTGAGGATTTTTTCCAGAGTCCTTGACTCCACACAATTCCATAAATACCCTTATCAAATACCCTCTTCCATGCCAGGTAACACTGATCACCCAGGCTTGTCTTCAGCAAGAACACTGGTAGGTCAGTCTAAGCAGAACTCCATGATGTTTCCCTCAGCAGCTTTCCATCCACTGATCCTATTCTGCATCTTAGCTATGAAATCCTATTTCTCCATGCTGTATTAGGAGTCGAGTCTGGGTTGTCTTCTGCAGGGCACAATTCCATTCCTCAGCTCCCTACTCCTTTCTGAACGGTTGTTGTCTTTACTCTGCAGCAAATGTCAATGACTATGTACTTCTTTTGCAATTAATCAAAATTAAATTGAAGTACATTCTCCGAGGAATGCTTTATATGGGACAAAATCTAGTCAGAGACAATGCCTTGGAGTAGGGGGCTTGTGATAGGAGACTAAGCCTCATCGCTCTCTGTAACAATGCTTAAAGCAAATTCCTTCCATAGCCCGCTTTCTAAGAGGCAGCCACTAGAGGGCGCCTTTCTCCTCTTCTTTCCCTTGCCCAGTTCTCATTGCTGTGGGATGAGTTCCGAAGCTGGTATTCTCAAATGCACAGGAGGACTGCAGGGTTTCACCATCCTGCCTACAGTATCTTTGCTGAGAGAGTTGCCTTGGGAGCAAAGGAGCTTCTAAGTGGAACAATTTCTCCATTACAAATATAAGTTGATTTAAGACTGGCTAATTTTTCTTCCTCCTTGATGCAATTGAGTATTAACTGTCAACACAGGAGCTTATACACATCAGACATGGTCATCTCTATAAATTGTTCCAATACAGTAGATTATAAACCCCTTTTCATCAATTTTTTTTGTTTTTAATCCACTGACTGTATTTTGCCTATTGAGAATCTGTCACAATTTCTTTGTCCTGTATAGAAATTTTGAATAATGATTTTTTTTTTTGATCAGCAGTCTTGATTTACAAATAAATGTGGTTTCTAGGAAGCACTTCCCTGCTGGAATCTCCAAACCCTTTGGCATGGTCCTCAGTTCTCTTGCAATCAAAGGTGGGAGAGCTGGCCCTGTCCCTCACTGGCAGGAGAGAGGGTCCTGCATCTCACCTGGGCAGCCCAGTAGAGTTGGCCCTGGTAGAGCGGATGTGGGTGAGCCTGCTCAGGGGCACGAGAGCGGACAGACTGCTGGCTCAGCTCCTCTCGGGCTGCAGCACTTCTCCCACTACCGGGCAGAACAGTAGAGCTGGGTCTGGAGGCCAAAGGGCATGGGAGCTGGAGAGCTGGCCTTGCCGCCTGCCAGTGGTAGCATCGGATGGCCAAGCCCTAGCAGTGCTCGAGAGCTTGCCCTGTGGTGTGGGTGCAGAGCTGTCAGGCTGCCCAGCTCAGCTACCATCCAGGCCCAGATCCAGGGCTTTGAGCTGGCCCACCCCAAACCCTAACATCTACCCCATCTATGAACAGCTGGAGAACATCAAGGGGCAGGTCCTGTAGATCCAAAGCTACAGGATCTACTTGACACAGGGCTACAGAGGATGTCCAAAAGGAGCTCTGGTGATGATCCAATACTGACAGTGTTATAGAATCCAGACCTCAAACCAGACCAATAACTCACTGTAGTGAACATTCACAGTGCAGATGTTAGACAGAGGGGTATATTTTGGAACACACTACAGTTTCGACCACAAGATGTTTTCTATGCTTTGTTTGTTTTGTTTAGGTGTTTGTTTGTGTATGTGGGCTTTTTTTTTTTTTTTGGAGGGGGGTTACAAGAACTGAGGGTGGATACGAGGGGAGGGGGAAGTGAATGGGACTGGGGGTGCACAACATGAAACTCATAAAGAATCAATACAAGGTTAAAAACAAAACAAACAAAAATGCGGCTGTCTGCTTGCTAATGCCGTGCTCCTGTGTTGTGTGTTTCCCTTTCATAGGGCTGAGGCTGAAGCTCCTAAGGGCAGACCTGCTTGCTTATTTACTCTATTCAGAAAAAAAAAAAGGTACACAGTCCAAAGAATCTTGCTGTGGATGGTGTCCTGTGTAGGTCTGGCTTCAACGTCAGCGGGGAATGAATGTAATCTTGGATTCTTGGTCCAGCTGTGTACAAGTTGGCTCAGTGATGTTTGTTAAAAGGCACACAGGAGCTGAGCACTGCCCTCTGCTGACTGAACACAGAAATTCCCCAACTAGCTAAATTCCTACCTCCTTCTTACAGGGCTTTAAATGTCAGCTCCCCTTCCAGGACCTCTGAGGATTTATTCTTCAGTTATAAAAGAGCAAGCAAACAAACCAATCAACAAAAGGAAATGAAACAAAAACTTTCCAGACAAGTTCTCACCATATAGCTCATATTGGCCTCAAACAATTCTCCCTCTCCATCAATGGAGAATCTAGGACCAGAGCAATATTTTTTATAACAGATGGGGGCTGGGGGGGGGGGGCTCATGTATAATATCTCAGGCTGGCCTCAAACTCAGTACATAGTGAAAGATGACCTTAAACTTCATATCCCCCTGCCTCCACCTCCTAAGTGTTGCATGCCGGGATTACAAGCGTGTGGCACACATGGTTTATACAATGTTGGAAACCCAGTACAGGGCTTTGTCTGTGCTCAGAGCAAGCTACGTGCCCAGCCTGAAATATAAAATTTAAAACTACTTTCACATGAATCAAGAATTCAATAGATAGGAAAGGGAGACTTAAAGCTTCCCCTGCCTTTTAGCCATTCACAATCCTCTCCAAAGAAAACTAACTGCCTTCACTCCATCCTTAGTGACATTTTATTCTTTCAAAAACTCTTTCCTAAAGTAGTAACATGCTTTGTGACAAAGCAAGCTTATATGCCTTTCTTACAGATTTTAGTGGCATTTCAGATGGCATCCAGGAGCTATCAGTATGGCTAGCAACAAGCCTTTAAAGACCCTAAAACACTTTAATAATTAAAACAGAATGAATCCCAAGAATACACATAATTTTTTAAAGGGAGGAACTAAATTGTATGTATCAAATTCTTAAAAATCTCCCAAATAAATTTCATGTATATAAAGCAGTACTTAAGGGTAACAGAGGTAGATACATGTCATTGCTACTTTATTATACTGATGATTCTACAGCCTGTGGATATACCAGGCACTATAAGCCCATTTCTAGACAGCACATAACAAGGAGGTGTTCAAAAGGGTTTTCTAAGTGATGTCAAGAGGTGAGTGCATAGCTTTAACAAAGTCTTGGACCCTCTGATGGAATATTCATGATTGTCTACCTTTTAAAACTGCAAACGTGAGTTGAATATTCAGGAGTCTACCAGAAAATATCTAAGTATGGAGTGGACTGTAAAAATTGAGCAAATAGGGACACCTCATAAAAATACCAAGGAGCAAGGAATATCCATTAAGCCTAAAGACAGAGCCTCAGAAGAGTTTACTGAGCAAACATCAGTCCCCAGCAGATGCCCTAATTGTGGGGAGTAATGCCCGGCTCCAGAAAACATCCCTGGGAGGGTGGATCTCCCCCCACCCCTCCTATGTGCAATTGGTATCTCCCCCTCACCTGGGGCACAGAGGTCAATGAGAACAAAAGACAATGGGCTCCACCAATGAGAGATAACCAACTCATGCTGTAAACCTATGTACTGAAAGGTATAAAAAATGTGTGTGCTTTTGTTCCTGGTTGTCCCCTTTGCTCTGAATGCAGGACGAACCCAGTATACTGGCAATAATAAACCTCATGTAATTTACAGCGATCTCCCTCCTGTTTCTTCTCGAGTTGGGGGACCCACCTCGGAATCTAACAGGACTAACACTCATGCCAGGTTAAAATTTTAAAGGAACCTCAAACGAACCACCATGATACCTTAGAAATGGCAAATTCGCAAATGCCACAGAGGAGAACGAAAACAACACAGCCACCTCTGCCACTCCCTCCATCATAAGCTAACTGGCATCCACATGGCCAAGCAAGGACAACCACAGTTAAAGCAAACACTGCAGTTCACCCTTTGTAAGGTGTGGGGTACCTCTGAAGATCACTGGGTCAGCTGAAGGAAATGGCCTGTGGGATAATTGTCTTCTGCTTTTGTGAGGGAGCTGGAGTTTCTTGTTTTAACTTAGTTCCCACTGTGCCACTGACTCAGATAAATAGAAATGAAGCAATAGCTTTCTGGGGGGCGGGGATCTCTACCACCTGCACAAGGATATACTGAAAACAGGAGCCATGTGAACTGAACAGAAATAAAACCCCAGTGCCTTTTCACAGACGACTCTCGGCCCAGCCTGGCACTACCAGTGGGCTCAGCGGTGATGCTGGTCACCTTATCTCACTCTATCTTCTGTCAGGCTCATGGAAGCTGAGTACTGCAGACCTGAAAGAGCTGGGCTGTTCTTAAAAGCTCCTGGAAATACTGAAAAAAGATAAGAAAAAGAAATTATTTGAGGTTTTTCTGTGTAACGTACAAAGTCCTAAGAAACTTCTGAAAGGAAAACTAGATAACTAAACTTATTTGCAGCTTCAGTGCAAAGCCTTATTTTTTTTTTAATTGCCTTTTAGAAAGGCTAAAGCACATACACTGAAGATGGTATGGCAATTTTACCAAGGGTCAGATGCTTACCTCCCTACATACTGACAGGAGAAGGAGCTCATAAATGATTTCAGAACTAATTCCCTGACTCAAATTTTTAAAGATGAGGGCAGTAATTTGAGGAGGTAGAAGGGCTTGGAAAACTCAGTGAGAACCTAAGTTCACTCTTCAGAGACCACATTAAAACCAACAACAAAACACACAAACAAAAAATCGGCCTCTGCCGGGCAGTGGTGGCGCACGCCTTTAATCCCAGCACTTGGGAGGCAGAGGCAGGCAGATTTCTGAGTTTGAGGCCAGCCTGGTCTACAGAGTGAGTTCCAGGACAGCCAAGGCTACACAGAGAAACCTTGTCTCGGAAAAAAAAATTGGCCTCTGTGCAGGTCTGTGAGGGCATTTCTATGAAGACTTGACTGAAGGGGACCAGACCTCTCCTGGGCCTGGAGCATCTTCCTGGGGACAGCCAAGATACAAAAGGTAGAAGAAGAAAAGATATATGTTTCCTCTCATAGTAAAAAACAAAAACAAACAAACAAACAAAAACATACAAACAAACCAAAACAAAAACAAACAAACAAACAAAAAAAACAAAAAAAAACCCCAGCTATCCCCTGGAGACTAATGTTACAGCAACTGAACTACATCAAAATAAAATGTCACTGGAAGTTAATAAACAACCATAGCCTGGGGACTTGGAATTCATGGAGTGATGCTTAACCCAGTACAGACCATTTTAACATCGACAACATTGAACCCTTGCTGTTGCAGGAGAGAAAACAGCGAAGTGGCCCCACGCCCCTCTGCTAACGAATCTGGTGCCCATAAGATGGCAACCACTTACCTAAATTCTGCTCCTTGCCAGTGCCCTCGGTCATCTAAGTGGTTGTGGCTGTTCATTTTTTTATGCTGCAGGCAGTTCACTTTAATGTCCCCACTAAAATGTGTCAAGAAGCCAAGAGGGCTCACGCTTGGTTAATTATTTTTATTTGACTTTCTATAAAGGAAGTTTAAATAGAACCCGTGGCTAGGAATTAAGTTCACATCCATATCGGTTGCAAATGGAGGGGAGGCTGCCTGAAGAAGCTGGATTCTGATGGCGACAAAGGATGGCCGCAGCATCAGTACAGAAGCACTCAGCAACCAGAAGCTACCGCAAGCTATCAAGGAATGCTGCCCTTCTCTCGGGCATTTTGGTGTTTGGGCTGCTCTCAGGAAGGTACCTCAGCCCCAAGAGAAATCTGGTCCCCTTCAGTCAAGTCTTCATAGAAAAGACCTCGCAGGCCTGTACAGAGGCGTGTCTCTAGTTTAATTCGGATCTAATTGAATTAACGACCCACATTAGCCATCTCAGGGGCACTTGCAGTGAGTTGAACAAGGAGGCGTTCACATGTGAACACCTAGTATCTAAGCCAGGCAGTGGCCGTGCACACCTTTAATCCCAGCACTTGGGAGGCAGAGGCAGGTGGATTTCTGAGTTCCAGGCCAGCCTGGTCTACAAAATGAGTTCCAGGGCTACACAGAGAAACCTTGTCTCGAAACAAACAAACAAACAATTATCTATCATTTGTCTTCACAGTCCCAGTTTCATTTCCATCCTTAGTAAATGGAGTGTCCGTCATTCGAGAAAATCAGAGCAGTTTCTATGTAGCCCTTGGTAAGGAATGTATGGCTCATGTCTCCCTGGATCTGCTATGTGCTGGTGGTCCTTGCCCAGAAAGCACAGGATAGATGAGGGTACCTGTACTGGCTGGTTTTGTGTGTCAACTTGACACAGGCTGGAGTTATCACAGAGAAGGGAGCT
>NW_022196914.1:3320252-3343123 GCF_008632895.1 Mastomys coucha | reverse complement strand
AAGTAAGCTGAATAAACCCTTTCCTCTCCAACTTGCTTCTTGGTCATGATGTTTGTGCAGGAATAGAAGGACAGTACCCTAGGTTGGAGAGGTCCCGCTGATCACCTTCCGTATCACAGGGCTCTCTTCCTTCTATCCAGGGACTGCTGAGTGCTCTTGGTCTCCTAGGACTGGAACTTTCCACCATCAGCTTGACCCAGGCACCAACCCTCTGCTCATAAACCTAGTACCCAGCAACTTCTCCGATAGTAAGGACCCAAGAATGCACCTCAATAGAGCAGAAACACTTAAGCGGCAGCCTCATTTCAAGGTGTGCCCACCTCACCTGAGGCAGGTGAGTTCCACCCTGGATATCTCTGCACTTTGAAATTATCCTTCTTAAGTTCTTAGTCCAAGCAGAGATAAAAAGAAGCTCAGAGAAGACCATTTTAGACAGATGGCATAACGAACTGGATTAAGCGTCATTTCTCCAAATGGCCTATCTTGAAGGGAAATTTTGAACTTCCTCTTTGGAGAAACTAAGGTGTTTTCCATGGACAGTGACAAAATTGCCCACGAAATCTCTTAAATTAAAAGTTGCTGTCTCTGGGGGTGGAGAGATGGCTCTGCAGTTCACAGTGTTACTGTCTTGTAGCAGACCTAACTTTGGTTTCCAGTCTTCATTTCTGTGGTCTCACAAATGACTGTAACTCCAGCTTCAGGGGACTCAGTGTCCTCTTCTGGCCTCCATAGGGATCAGCACCCATGTAGTCATCGGCAAACATAAATGAAAGGTGTAGGTCTTAAATATATAATTGATGGCTTTAAAAAAATTAACAACTAAAACGTTGTTTGTGAAGGAAGTTTATTATTCTTTTTTTTTTTTTATTTTAACAAACACTGGGCTACTCGGCAAGGACTGGACCTTCCTCTTCAGTAAGCTTTGTGTTCTTGTGTTCGAGTCTTTCTCTGGACCTGGAACAGCTGCTCCCCTGCCTAAGAGTTACAGAGGATTCTCCAGGTCTTCATTTATCATCAACTTCCACTGCGCTGAGGAGTCCACCTGCCTCCAGGCTTGGGGACCACAGCATTGTCTATGCTGGGATGCAATGTGCTTCTGCTCCCCCACCCCCATAGCTCAGAAGCTCTGCTCTGAGTTACAACTATAAACAATATTATTCTGACAGGCACCTGTGTGCAGTGAACTCTGTGGCGTTGTAAGCGCGAAGGCCTCTATAAGCCTAAACCACTGGTTGACTAAACACCTCTGTGTGTGCCTCTGTCAACAAGGAACGTATTCAGAAGAAAACCATGCTTTTGTTTCCGAAACACTTATGTCTTGATCTTCAGGCTCATGCTCCAATAATTTCTAGGAAGACAAGTTCTTCCTGTTAACAGGGCATTAGTGTTCCAGTTTGTGGATGCATAATCTCATAAATCAAGGGATTTAAAAAAGAGACTCAGAAGGAAGCTTGAGAGGTCATTTTATTAGCAC
The DNA here is from genome assembly GCF_008632895.1 of Mastomys coucha. Lineage (NCBI taxonomy): Eukaryota > Metazoa > Chordata > Mammalia > Rodentia > Muridae > Mastomys > Mastomys coucha. The sequence goes on along the minus strand of NW_022196914.1, from coordinate 3,341,649 downwards.
TTGAGAGAGAAACCACAGGGCAGGCGAGCTATAAATCTGTGCAGCTACTGGAAGGGGTGTGGGTAAGAAGAGACAAAGTCATCCTCTTTTCTATTAGGACCCAAGGAAAACAGGCAGGTTCAGCGATGGAAGTCAGCAGGCTGCTGTGGGAAGGAGCTGGGCGACTTGAGAGAAAGACTGAGTCTCGAGTGTCAGAGCAAGCATAGTCAGGATCTTGTCTTGTGACCAAGACGGAGAAAAGTGGGAAATGAAGATTTGCCCTTCGGGAGTTAGAACACAGAGGGGAAGGCAAGCTTCGTGAAGATTTGTATAGCAGCTGCGTTGAAGCGGGCTGAAGAGGATGAAAGTGCATCCTCTAATATTGGATAGTTATTCCTCTCATCTCCTTAGCATGTCTTCAGGTAAACGAGTGTCCCTGAGGGGTAGTCTCATGGTCAAGTGATTGGCAGCCCCAGCTGTATTAACTCTTAAGAGAGGGGATTAAGAGTATGTCATGTTGAGAGAGTTCAGAATGTCCATCCTCAACCCAGGGCCAGAGGGGGAATTCAAATTTGTTTTTTTCTTTTGATCAAGAAGGAGGTGTGCCTTGTGGGAAGTCTTTTGTTCACTGGGAACACGACTTGGAAGGGGAGAGTGGGACTCCTTCCCCAGTCTCTCTTTCTCTCTCTTTTGCTTTCCAGAGGTGAGAGGTTTTTTCCCACCATGGCACATGGCTTTGACACAGGCCTATCATCAATTGAACCCAATGATGCTAGGTTAAAACATTCAAATTATTTCTCTTTATAAGTTGACCATCTCAGATTTTTGTTACAGTTACAGGACACTAACTAATGCTAAGTCAAAAAATAACAGAGGAGCTGGTGAGATGGCTCATCGGGAAAGAGCACTGACTGCTCTTCCGAAGGTCCTGAGTTCGGATCCCAGCAAACACACGGTGGCTCACAACCACCCGTAATGAGATCTGACGCCCTCTTCTGGTGCATCTGAGGACAGCTACAATGAATTACGCTGGAGTGAGCAGGGCCAGAGCTAGCAGGGCTGGCAAAGGTCCTGAGTTCGATTCCCAGCAGCCATACACACAATGGCTCACAGCCATCTGTACAGCTACAGTGTACTCATACACATAAAGTAAATAAAAATAAATCTTAAAAAAAGAGAAATAACAGAGGATTGATTCTCCAGGTCTTCTGTGGCTCCCAACAGCCCATTTAACATCCACATTCACTGATCTGAGAAGTACCATCTGCCTCCAGGCTTGGGGACCACAGCATTGGTTTAGAGGGAAATCTAAGCTAGGAGAGGAAGGAGCTAGAAGTGACATGTGTCACCCCCAGTCACAGCTGAGTAGCTCTGTTAGACTGACCATCCTAACATAGAGCACAGAGGATTGTGTTTACATAAAATAAGGACCCTTTTAAAGGCACCACGAGTGGGTAGCTGGCACCAACTGTAAGCAGGAGGCTACCCGAGGAAAAGTCAGAACGAGCTTCTCACATTCAATTCCTTTCGCCCGAGGCTAGCCCAAATTCCTGTTGGATAGGGTCATTAAAAATGTTATAAAGTTCTAGAGGAATGAGCAGACTTAATGACAACTCAATAGAAACAGAGAAAGGGTGGAACCAGGAGACTTTATGGTCACTTGAATCTATATCAAGGAGCTTACAAATTATACATTTGTATAATTGGAGTCTCAGAACAAGAAAGACAAGTGGGCCTGAGGCACATCTGAAGATACATTGACTGAAAATTCCCCTAGTCTGATTTTAAAAGAATATATAAATTTATAAACTTAAGAAGATCTGTGAATGTCAATTAGGAAGAATAAAAGCAATATTCGTTAGCCTTTAGTACATCAGTGACAAGCTAATGACAACTAAAGATGTGAAGAAAATATTCAAAGTCATCAGGGAAAACCAAGACACATTTCCTTTCTTTTTACAGTTTTTATTAAGTATTTCATAACATGAGCATAGTATATAATATGCTGTGTAGCCTTCTGGCAAAAACAGATGACTATAGCTGAGTAACTTTTTTCCATCAGCCAGGAAAATGCTTTGTTAGTCAATATCCCCCAAGTACTTGGACACATAGTAGCGATTGACTCCAAAGACAAGTCTATGCGGTCCATCAAATACCATTGGTACTGAATTCGTACAACTCATTTTTCCTTTCCCCGCTGGTGAACATGTGGATGTATGCTATGGACATCCCGGAGATGATCAAGCATACCCCCTATAATGGTGAGGCCAGGGAGAATCTTGAACCACATCTCCACACCATTACTCACACTCCAAATCGTCACTGGCTCCTCAGAGGTGACGCCAGCTCCATATTATTTGTGTGAAATGTTTGTGTGTGTGTGTGTGTGTGTGTGTGTGTGTGTGTGACAGAGACACAGAGAGAGACAGAGAGAGACAGAGAGAGAGAGTGAGTGTGTACTGGTGTGAGCATACCTAGATGTGACTGCCATGATGGGCATGTGGATGTCAGATAACAATTTTTGGAAGCCCTCTCCCTCCACCTTGAACCTGAGCAAACTGATTTTGTAGTAGAGACAAACTGGTCTGGAGTACAGATGAAGGGCTCTCAGTGCAACACATGTTGCCTGGTCATTTGTACACAAGTAACCGCTGATGTCATATGAGAACATGGTCATTTAGGAAACTGGGAAGGAAGAGGCAAATGTCAGTGGTGGGAAGGATCCTGTGATCCATTGAGTTCTTAGGGACAAGTGAGAATAAGCAGCCCCACAGGGTGACAGAGAGATGAGCATTGGGTATGGTGGTATGCATGGCTTGAGTCTCAGCAGAGGCAGGTGGATCTGTGAGTTCAAGGCCAAACCCATCTACCAAGTGAGTTCCAGTACAGTCAGAAACCCTGTCTCAAAGAGACAAAAAGAGATAAGATGGTCAAGGACACTGGAAATGAAAAGCATCGAGGGTTCCCCTATAGAAATCAAAAGGCAGCCAGAGGTCCAAGGAGAGGGGCTAAGAGACGGGTAAATCTGTGGTCCTGCAGTACAGTTATATCAGTGCTAAGCAAGGATGGAGATTTCAACCCTCGGCTTAATAAGCCATTGAAATTTTTCATCTTTTGGTTGGGGCTATTTTCGGGCCATTTTTAAAAACTAACCTTTGGCATGTAACCTATGAGAGAGTTTCCTAGGCTGCCAGAGCAGCACAAACTTGACAGCATTTAACTTCAGAAGTCTGTCTTCCCACATCTCTGGAGGCCAGGAGAGTGAAGCCAAGCTGTTATTGGCGTAGGCGCCTTCTCAGCAATTCACAGGACAATCTCTTACATGCCTCTCTCCCAGCTTCTGGTGGGTGTCGGCAGTCCTTGCCCTGTCTGGCTTTGGCATGGGATAAAATAGGCATGGGATAAATTAGGTTTAGAGTCTGTCTTCACAGGCATACAGTGTTCATCCTGGGCATCCATGCCAAATTAACATCTTCTTACAAATATGGCCATCACTGTGTTAATCCACAGTGACCTTGTCTTAATTCAATTAACCCTGAGAGACCACTGTTTCCAATTATGGTCACATGCTGGGCTTTGATGTGAATTGGGGACAATGGTACTCATGTGCCTGTCACACCCACACTCTAGGTAGGAACACACATGCACAATGTGTATAGCAATTAGAATGTTGACTAAAGGAACACATTTAAGAAGTTAGAATGGGACAACAGTAAATGAATTAATAAATTAAATAAAGTCACTACTTTTTTTTTTTTGGACAGGCTATTATGTAGATCACGCTGACCTGGAGCCCACTGAGAGCTGTCTGTCTCTCAAGTATTGAGATTAAAAACATGCTCCGCAAGGGTATAACATTTGAAATATAAATAAAGAAAATATACAATAAAAGAAAAAAATAAAAAAATAAAAATATGCCCTGCTACTACATCTTGACAAAGTCTCTTTCAACAATACTATTTGTAAGATCCTAAATTAAGTGGATACTTATCCAAAGAAACCAACCACAGAAATCCCTGTACATCCATGTTTACTGAAGCACTGTTCACAGTGGCTGAGCTACAGAGCCAACACAGATGCCCAACAGTAGAGGAATGGGTGAGGGAAACATGGATGCACACACAATCAACCTTTTTTTCTGACACATAGAAAAAAATCTTATTATTATTATTATTATTATAGGACAATGAATGCAAATGAAGATAATATCACTAAGCAAATTAAGCCAATTTCAGGGAGAAAAATATCACCTTTTTTTCTTATTTGCGGTTCCTAGATTTCATATAGATACATAAAATTATGTATTCATATATGACACTAAAGTGGAATTAGAACTGGCTTGGAGGACACTGGTGGATGGAGAAAGAAGGGGAGATCCGAGGGAAAAATACCCTCTACATACACCCACACACCATTTTCTCAGGTAAATAGAATCAAAAAGCCTTTTTAGTGGGTGAGAACTTGGCTCCACAATGTTCCCGAGCTGTTCACACGGCCACACTAATGGACTCATTTAAACTAAGTAATAAAAGGTGTGGCAAAGGAGCACACATTTATTTATTAGGCACGATGTACCTTTTTCTAATTCTCTTCAAATATTTACTGTGCACTCCAGTCTTTGAGGCACCATTAGTTATTGAGAAGATTAATATCTTCTTAAAAAATAATCCTTTCTGAAGTGTCATTAGGGAGGAAGAAAAAGCATGCACAGACTTGAGAGTAAGGCTCTGTAATAACTAATGTTTCTGACGTTGTTTTGAGGTGTCCCAATAACTCAGTTACTGATTCTAAGACTAATTTGTGGATCCGCAAGTCCTGATCTATCGCCATTTCCCTCAGCTCCCTTCCATTTGTGACTTTTAGGTGGTTTTCAAATGTGAGCCAAACTATGGCTTGGAGCAAGGTATAGTGTGCAGGTGGGCGGGTCTCCGGGCTTCTTGGCCTGGAGATGGGTGGGAACTTGTTACCACACCTTCTGTAGCGATCCTTTCACACCAGTTCCCAAAGTCGACGTGGCTGTGGACATTTTACCATGCAGCCCCAAAGAGAGGTCAAAAGTGTCTTTCAAGTGTCAGTAAAAATCTGATGGCTTTCTAAGGACAGGAAGGAAATTGGATTTTCGTGGACAAAGAACTCAGGTGTGTAGCTACAGGAGGCGTGGTCGCACAGGGCGTTTCCAAGTGGTGCAGAGGAAGCACAGTCTACAAACCTCTGTTCTAACACGCTCGGTTTGCTCTGAACGCCGAAAGTTAACACGATCACCAGTTTGACCCAAGAGTTTGACATTTCAGGTAACTTTCAGACGGAGCGCTGGAGTTGAATCTCCCAGGCAACTCAAGTGGCTCTGAGCAGGACACCTGGCACGGGGCACTGGGTCGCAGCTTGTCCCCTCTCCCTCCAGGAAAACAGGATGCTCAGGGAGCAGCTTTTCCTCCCCTAGCCTCGCCCACTTCCCTTCTCACCGGTGCCGCCCGCCCTGTCCCGGGATCCGTGCCCGTCGTAGGGTCCCGATCGTTCCCCGATACATCCCCCTTGGGACCAGAAGGCAAATTCCTGTGGGTCCCAGGAGTGCCAAAAGTGCTCAGCGAGACGGGAAATTGCAACAGTACTGGCCCCTCGGCCCTCCCCCGGAGCCTTCCCGTAACTCCCGCCCCTGGACACTTGCCCCGCAGCTGATTCATAGCTCGGGCGCGGGGCCGCCTCCATACGCCGGGACAGACGTCCGCGCCCGTACCCCTGTGAGGCCGAGGACAGGCCAGGCTCCGGAGCAGGTCGCCAGGCGGGTGAGTACGGACCCGTGCGTCCGCGCTGCCCGTGCGCTGCCTCCATCGCTTCCCCGACCGGCGAGCCCCAAGCTTTGGTGCCCCGCAGCCTCTGCTCTGTCCTGCTGTTAGTTTTGCCTCCCGAGAAGACTGCACTCTCAGGGGCCACAAGAGGTGTGTCAGAAAAGTGCGGCCTAATTGGTGGGTAACTCTAAAAGATTAGATACTCTCAGCGCGAACGTCGCCGGGGCACCAGTCCAGGCCTGCTTTGAGGTTCACCACCCCCTGGCCTCTCACTCAAACGGTTGGGGAAACACTTGCTGAGTTAGAATTCCGGTTTGAGCCGATTTGGTTTCTCTCCTACTACCCTGTGGGAGTGGGAATTGATGGCTTTCCCCAGCCTCTTGCTTTCCAATCCTTAACTCCCACCTATCCCTGCCATTTTTCCTGGAATAGGTGCTTCCCTCTCCACTCAGAGCACTTGCATGAGGTGGATGTGGGGCTTCTGCGCAGGTGGAGAAAGCAGGTACGTCTTCTCAAGTTGCTTGAATGGAAGTGACACCATTAACAAGCAAGGATGCGCATAAGGGTCAGTGTCTCTGAGACTAGGTTCAAGCGAGATGCTGAAATCAGAGCACGAATACAAATTCCCTTTAATAGTTCTTGACCGGCCGCCTGTACACACACTCTTCACCTGTGCTTTCATCTTCCCTGCCTGCCTTGTGAGTGACCAGAGGCACAGAGATAGGGATTGCTTTCGGACAGACACTGCCTGCCTGCAGGACATTGTGAAAGTGCTTTGAGATCAAGCTGTCTCCAGGTCAGGACACCTGGAGGTAAGGATGGAAGTAAGCAGAGCAGACAGAATTGAAAGTGGAAGCTAGGTGCAAGGGGGCGGTGTGAGGGAGGACAGGAGAGGGGCGGGGCGGGGGATGGGGGAGGGGCGGGGCAGGAGGGGGGCAGCGAGATCTGCAATCCTAACATTGATGTAAACAGACTTGGAACCAGGGTCAGGTTACATTTTACATCTTAGTTTCAGTTTTCTTGTTTACATAACGATAAGGTTTCCTATAACTTTTGACCAGGAACTGTGTGCTTCATTTTAAGGTGACAGAGCGGAGATCTCATAGCCTCTCTGCTATATTTCCTATACTATGATTTTTTTTTTTGGGGAGCGGGGCTGGGGTAGATGATCCTGTCTGGTCTCTGTACTGCTCTGTTTTGCCTGGGATGAGTCACAGGAGTTCCCCAGTTGACCTGTGTTTGAGAATCATCCTTGGCATTTTTCAGCCACACCTACAGCTGCCACCTCCTGGGGATATCTCAACACAGTGAGGAATGCTTCCAGGTTAGGAAGATCAGCTACTTTCACTGCTGGGCACAGCTAGTTCGGTGCCCCCACTGGCCTCTTTGGGGCTCTTGGATCCAGTTCTGTCTCTTGGCTGTTTTTCATCAAAGGCCTGGTGCTGAGTGTCCAGAGAAGCTTGAGCCACACAGGAGCCCTCACTGTGGACGGCTTTCCCAGGTCTCCTTCACTTCATCTGCACAGCCCGGAGTCTGCCAGTGCCTATCCTCCACCCCCACCCCATCATCCATCACCGGCCCCGGGACCCCATCTCCAGTGCCCAGGAAGTCCGCGCATCTTGATGTTTTGTTTTCCTTGGTCCTGAGAAAAGAATCCAGTCTGGCAGACTGGTACAGTTCTGAAAGAATGGCTGTGGACCATTCTGCCTTTGACAGGGTTTGTGCTTTCCTGGTGGGAACTGGGCTGAATGTTTACCCACTCTGAAAGGAAATCACAGTGTGCACTCTTGCACTGTCTATGGGAACAGTAGGCTTTGGCCCTCTTCTCTGGACAGGAAACCTTTCTTAGAAAGGGGAGGATAGAGAGCAGAACAAGCAGCACACAGTGAGATGGAAGAAAAGAACACAGCACTTTAGCACCTAGCGAGAAAACCCCTCCCCAAAGTCAACATCCTTGTCCCTACCTGAGGGTTTCTTTCCCCTTAGCTGACCCTGGCTTCACTGGCTTCCTTCCTCCACGCTTAACTCTACGGCTTCCCAGGTTTTGCTTACCTTACATTACATTTGATCTGGGTTGCTTTGAAGTAACAGGAACAACAACAACTATCCTCACTCTGGCAGTAGGGAGTGGATGCAGCAAGAGGCTTCCCTCTCCAGCTGCTACTAGTCTGGAGTGGGCATGGAGTAGAGTGTATTCTTTTTCTCTTTGTAGTGACACATGCTGGAGAAAAAGCAACATAGGAAATGTTGTCTTTGGCTCATGGTTTGAGAGATTATAGTGTAGCGTGAGACAGCTGGTCACATTGTGTTTGCAATTGGGAAGGAGAGAGAGGTGAATGCTGTTTGCCCAGACAGCTTCTCCCCACACCCCGCTCTCCATTTCTGTTCCGTAGGAGATGCAGCCCTTGGGATAGTTCTGTGACTCCCTGAAGGACGGACTCACCCAGAGATGTGTCTCCTAAGTGTTTCGAACTCAGTCAAGGCAAGGCAGATTAACTATCATGACTTTACCACTTATCAACTTGACGCCCCAACATCACTTCTAAGTCATAACATGTGATAAATATCACTAGAAGATAGCTTTGTTTGTAATGATTTCAAGGACATATAGACACAAGTTTTTCAAGTATGTTTACATATATGTACATTTCCTAGCTGTAGTGTGGCGTTTCCTCCTGTACAATCCAAGTTGGAGAGCTTTGTCCACACCTGTACATAGATATTTTGTCAAGAGTTTCCTGCTTACCTAAAGCAGACTAGAATTTATGTACCTTTTCCCTTATTGATGGCTATTTTGCTTTAAAAATATTTAAGATTAGCAGCAATGCCTCAAGGAAGATAATGCTCTCAACTACGAGTACTGCTGTGGACTAGGATCCCGGGAGAGCTGTTTTGAGGCTAAAAGTCTTACCACACACCTCTACTTCATAGATTAGTGCACACGTCAACATGTGAAGTTCTGGTACTTCTTACCATGATGAACACAAATACATGTATTTACAAACTTGCAAGTGGATGAGATCCAGGACAGCATTTTAATTTGTATTTTGTTACTTACGACTCCAATTCACTATTTCTACATTTTTATGAATCATCTGTGTCTTATGATGAGTAGGTCATGCCTTCACTCAGTCTTATATTGAGTTGTCTTCTCTTAGTCTTTAAAAAATTAATTACTTTTACTTATTGACTTATGGGGGGAGGTTGCTCATGCTACAGAGGACAGGTAGAGGTCAAAGGAAAGTTTTGGGGAATTGCTGCTCTCCTTCCTACATGTGGGACCTAAGGAGGCACCTGTAGCCACTGAGCTATCTCTCTGGCTCAGGGTTTTTCTAATGTTATGCATTGTAGAAACTTGGCCCTGTCTCAAATCATAATACTCGGTGTGCAGCAGATAATGCCACGACTTCTACCTTAATGCTGCCTCTTCTCATTTTTCTTTAATCATGGGATGAGACACAAATCACAGCAGTTTCCATCTTAACCACTGTACGTATAACGCTCGGTGCCATGGAGGGTGCGTCCACAGCCCTCCGGCGTGCGGTTCTGGGGCTCTTTCCACTTTGCAGAACCGCAAGTCTGAGGCATGAAACTGTAGTCACCTGCTTCCCTCCAGTTCTCTGCTCTGTCTTTTTAATGGGACCAATAAAGGGCCCTCATAGGAGTGGAGTCACGCGGCATTTGTGTCTATGTCTGTCTCATTTCGTGTCATACTTTTTAAAACCCCGCGGTAGCAGCTATTGGTTGTCTCTGTGATTTTGAGGCTGGCAGCATTCCCCTGCATAGCCATCTATTTCCTTAGTCACATGCTGCTGGGGCGACTATCCTCCACTGCACAGAGACTTTAGGTACTTGCGTCATCAGCACACTTTTGTGATTTCTGGGCTTTGCCTAATTTGGGAAAGTCTTGGTCATTGAAAACTTAAATGATCTTATTTCTGCTAATGCTTTTTGCTAGTTTGGTTTTTATGTCGTAACATTACACAATGCATTTCTAAGAAAAATAAACTGAAGGTAACGATGGGACTTAATTCTTTTCTAAAATTTTAGATGGTTCATCCCGTGCATTTATTTAATGGCCTATCATTCAAAACTCGGCTTATGCCATCTGGGGAGGGGTGTATAAAACCAAAGCTAGCCTTAAACTCAGAAATCCCCTGCCCTCCTGAATGCTGAGATGCTTGTACCAAGACAAAATTTGGTTTTCATCATAAAGCCAATGACCTCTTCGTACCGGGCCTGTTTCTGGTCTGTGTTCTTCCCAGTGGACCTCTTTCCTGTCAGTGTTAAGTACTGGAGCTTTAATAGTATATTTTTAGATCTAAAATATATATTTATATTTTTTTCCAAAACAGATTTCAGAAATGCTTCTCCTACATTTTTAATGTTCTTGTAAAGTTTCTAATCTATTAGGTTTAATAAAGTTCAGTGGGGAGTTTTTACCAAATCTGCAGTTCTTGGCGATGGTGTTTTCCTCACTGTCCATTCTAATATGAGCACCAAGCACAGAGAAGGCAATGGCATATGGGAAAGGGTTGGCCTTTAGCAAGTGATTCACCTGGTCAGATCAAGTTCTAACCTGATAGGTGGCTAGCTGTGTCACAGGGCAACTTCCCTTTGACCTACTTGTTACCCTTAGCATCCTCGTCTGCCTCTGGGGATAGTAGTAGAGTCACCTCCACAAGGCTTTTGGAAAATTCATCCTCTACTTTAACTCCCTTAACAAAGCCCCGGGTGGGAACATTAGCCTCCAGTACCTGAGAGCGCTTCCACACTTCACTGTATAGCCTCCACTATCACTGGGCTGCTCTGATTGTCTCGCTGATAGTGGGAACTAAACAACCCTCGTCTTTATTTATTTAACGATAGTTCTAGAAAGCACACATATGTAATAAATGTTGGCTGTAATACAGTACCTCAAGCATCCATGTGCTGTTCAGTCACACCTGAGGATGTGGTTTATTTGCAGATTTCTCTACCAAGTCTAAAGTGCCGCCTGGGTTTTTCACTCCTAACAAGCAAACACATGACTTCCATGATCTCCAACAAGCGACCAGCTGCTGTCCATCCTCAGTCCACACCTTTGAGTATATAGTCTTTCAAGGAAGTCCAAAATTACATTGCGAGTAATTGTACTTCCTATTTGTGATATGTATGGCTGGCGTGATGGATATGCTGCTTTCTTTGAATTATTACATGGTAGGTGCCAAGGACATAGCTCAGCCAATAAAGTGCTTGCTGAGAAAGGATGAGTCCCTGAGTTTGATCTTCAATACTCGTATGATATAAAACAAAAGAAGGAAAAGAACCCAGGCATGGTGACAACGGCTTCTAATTCTGCTGCTGTGGAAGTGGAAACAGTCAGCTAGATCCCTGGGACTCACTGGCAGCCATCGCAGCCTAAATCGTCTGGCATGTAATCCTAATGACTCTACCTCAAAACTCAAGGTGGACAGATCCTAAGGATCGACACCTAAGGTTGACCATTGCCCCCCACATTTACATATATAGCCATGAAAACACACACACAAGTCTTACATGCTAAGGAACGAAAACTATTTTGGATTAATTTAACTTCACATATACATTTAGCGTCTATTCGTCAGAAGGATAGCAGTGTGTTTTTTCACTCAGGACACTGGATACTTATTGCAATTGGAATGTATTATTTTAGTATCTACACTGAGGGCCTAGGAACTCACAGGTTTTAAACATAACAAATGGTACTCCCTGGGGCTTATTCGGGTCATAAAAATTGCTAACTTCTTCCAGATCTGCTTAGTTGCCATGGCTTAGAATAAAATCAGAAAACAAAGTTAGCTAGTCAATTCTCCTGGCAAACATAGCGCAAATGTAAAAATAATAGAATTCACACTGCTCTTGCAAGTATGAACACATGAGTGTCAGTGTGCACATGCATGCACACACATGCATGCACACACACACATGCATACACACACTTTATAAAATGCTTTATGTTACAGGACCAGGTGACTCGAAAAAAGTGTTCATAATTTCCTTCATCTCCCTCCTTCCTTCCTTCTGTTCAGGCTCTGTGTTTGTAAGTGTAAGTAGATGGATGTTTCCATCCAGGCTCCTTTGAATTGTTTAACTAGAAGACCAAAGATGGTAAAAAGTGTACAGAGGCACTTATGAGTGACAAAGCAAAATGGAGAGGGGTTGTCAGGCCAATGAGCGACTGACACCTGCGCAGATAAGGAATCGGGCCAGTGTGGAGGACTGCTCCCAGCCAGAGTGCAGGGTTAGCTAGAACAGGGGCAGAACTTTTGAAGCTGCATATCAGAGGAGTCCATTGCAGGAGGCTTAGCTTCATCGCTCCAGTGGATGCAGTCAATCATGATGTCCAGTTGTCAGGCCCTTTAGGACGGAGCTCTGAGCAAGGTGGCACAGGTGCCGTGCCTTTTCTGCAGAGATGCTCCAGTGCAAATGCTGCTCTGAAACTTGCTTTTCCTCTAAGTATTTTGGAAGATCCTTCATGTCTACCTTAACCTCCTCAAATACTGTGGAGTTTCCCCTTGTGGGGGTGCATGGTATTTAACATTTCTGGTTCCTCTGAATCGACATTTGATATGTTTGTTTTATCTGTGGGGTAAAATCCTAGCAATACAGTTATAATTGGTTCTGAATCACGTCAAATGCACACTACAAGTTAGTAGATTCAAGCAGACTTCTGTAAGGTTGCTCTCTTTGATTCTCAATGAGCAGTGACGTGTATGTCTTGAACACTGACTGGTGAATGGCATTGGTGGTCTTGAGGGCATTTCTCTCTCTGACAATTCAATGTTGCCCAGACATTTGCATGTACAATTATGGATTTCCTTGTTTTTTGTAAGTGTTTTGAGACAAGGTCTCACTGGATAGCTGTGGGCTGTCCTTGAGCTTGTTATGAAGATCAGACTGGCCTCAAACTTGCAGTGATCCTCCTGCCTCTGCCCCCCCCCAAGTGCTGGCATAATAGGCATGCACCATATAACTGTTTTAAAGTTGACTTTTATTAATTCCTAGTTATCTTTCTTAATTTCTTTTTCTTTTTTTAGTATGTTTTTTCTTCTTTTCCTGAATTATATATTCATGTTCTCTATAGCTGTTTGCCCTTTAATCTTATTTTTAGCAGATTTCTGTATATTGGGAACTGTAACTCTTTGTCATACATTTCTAGTTAATATTAAATCTTAAAAATGTGTGTGTAGTCAGGAAAACAACCTTTATCTTTACTGCTTTACTGCTTTTTGGTTTCATATGATGTCCGCCAGATTACGAAAACAAAACAAAACAAAAACAACAAAAAACCCCAGCTATGCTTCATTAAGCTGCTTTTATTGGTTTCTATCTTGTATTTGTATCTATCTGGAATGTGTTTTTCTGGAAGGAGTAAAGCAATAGCAATAATGATAAGACTCACTGGACTTACTGTGTGAAGTCTCGCTGAATCTCAACTAATCCATTAATCCTCCTCTCTCTACATGAATACAGCCTCTTTCATTCTCATTTACAGAAGAAGCAAGAAATAGCCTTCACTTGGTCACACAGCAGCTAAGTGGTGCTTGACCCTATCAGTCTCCTATCACAGTCCAGGGCATAGCAGATGCTCCTTTCCCAGGACGTCCAGGTTATTGTTCTAATATCATTATGGGAACAGCATAGCTCTCTTCAAATGACTGTGATACCACACTTAGCATATACTAAGTTTCTGCATCTCTTTTAATCACGAATATTCCTTGGATTTGGGTTTTCCATTTCTTCTTTTGGCTTCACCAGTTCAAAACTTAGAGACTAAGTATTAACTGACTGAAGCTGAGATCACACATCCCAGAAAAGTTTAACTGAACATTGATTTAGAACTAATTCAATTCCTTATGTCAGGATTTGCTTTATGAACTTGGTGGACAGATGTTATCCACTGGAGAGATGCTGAGTTGGGGTAGAGAAGAAATTCTGGAACCTCCTAGGGGCATTTGTTTTGGGGGTGGAGCCTGAGAAGAAGGGAAACAGGGGGATGGGGTTGGGGGGACTGTGAGTCTTCAGTCCTGTAGAGAAACAATGAGAATCCTTCAAAGGGGCTCCCCAATCTTAATGGCAGTGTCCTCTGGAAAAGGAGATGATGCAGAACCTCCTCCAAACACATGCCACTCCACACTGCTGCACAGAACTCGTGTTGTTGATTTCCAATTTTTTCTCATTGAGGCTGAAACTGATTCTTGCTGTGATTTAAATTTTTAGAAATTTGTTGAGACATGGTGTGGTCTACCATATAACCTTTCTCGGAGACTGTTCAATTCTAAAAACAACGTTTTAGCTCACACACACACACACACACACACACACACACACACACAGAGAGAGAGAGAGAGAGAGAGAGAGAGAGAGAGAGAGAGAGAGAGAGAGAGAGAAAGAGAGAAAGAGAGAGAAATTTGCATGTGATAGCAGTGGCTCACTCACCCAGCCAGTATTTAAGAATTTGGCAAGTCACCCAGATTTTGGGAAGCAAAGGATTGTTGCCACTGCTATGTCTCATGAGGATAGTCTGTGGTATTGAAACTTCCCAGGAATATCTTACTTGTGGCTGAGCAAGACATTCTGGTAAGAGAAGGCCAACTACGTGTTCCTTGGCAGTGCATTTTAGTACCTGTGTAACATTCACACAGAAGGAGATTCAGAGAATCTGGAATGAGAACAGAAGTTTGCAGATAAGGATGAAAGAGCAGCCATGAACGCCAAAAAACACAGTGAAACACGCAAGATTTTCACATATGTGAAAACATGTATTAGGTTGATATAAATTGATCAGAATCCTGAGATGAGGAAAGACATGGGGGGGGGCGGGAGTGAGTGGAGGATAGACTGTAAGTTGAAACATGGGTAGCAGTTTCTCCAGCTCCCCAACCCCATGTGGGTCAAAGGTTATGAACTGGGTAATATTTGGTAACAGGAAAAAAAAAGCCTAAAAGGAAATTGTCATTTTCATTAAAATAAGTTGAAAGCAGAGAGGAGAGGCTGGGAGAAAACTGGTGTCCATTTTTCTTCAGTTCCCAGATGTTTCCTGGACAGCCGCTATGTCTTGGACTCTGGTGCAGTGTGTCTCAGACACAGATCTGCTCTCTAGTGCCACAGAGTCTGTTTGATAATGGGGCGAGGCAAGAATGAACAAATTTGGGGAAAGGACTCAGTGGTGCCGACAGACACACCCCTCGCCTTCATTTTCTTACTGAAAATGGGGAGTAGTATAATGGTGTGAGCCAGGGGGCTTCTGAACCTGCCCCCTGGGTGAATTTGAGGCTGGGTGCCTGGATGTGATGGACCCTGAGCAGTGAGAAATCTCTGCTCCATGAGTAGGTACTGATCTACCAGCCCACACACCCTCCTACCCACCCACAGGGCTCATCCTTGAGAGTGCTGTATAGCCAACCTTACCCTGGGTTTTAATTTTTCTCTACATGGTGCATGTGTGGTCAGAGGGCTGTGGAGTACCCTAATGTCATGTTTCTGTCTTGATTTCTGCCTTGACAATCATGTAGTCTCAGGTGACATCTGACTGTCTTCTACTGATACAGGAATTCCACCTATTGAGCTGGTTGCTTAAGGTCTTCTCTTGCAGATCAAGTAAGCATCTTAAATTTTTATCTGGAGCTGAGCTTTGGATAGATTCCCAATCCATCCATTCGAGTCTTCTGCCTTACTAAATAGTGGTGTTACCCAAAGGGCTTGAGCTGAAATTCTTGATGGTTCATTTGGTCTCCACCCAGTGGCTTATTAGCGCTGCCTTTGAAATCTCCCCCTAACACCACCACACTTCCACAGTCCAAGCCCTGTCCTCTACTCTCACCTGGACCAAACCCTGTCCTCTTATTCTCAACTGGACTGTTGATTCTGACACTGCCTCTTTCTACTCCTGGTTCCCCACCTTTTTTCTGCATCTCTTGGTCTCTGCTTTGTGTACATCAACCCAACATAGCTCTGTTGTTTCCAGTGCTTCACCATGGCAGCCCACAGTATTATGCCTGCTCTGTCTGCTCTGCTCTCCACAAACCCTCAATCTCATCCCAGGACTTCCTTTCCTGCTCATCCCCTCCCTTCACCCGCATCTTCCTCCTATTTGTTCTTGAGTCTTCTGGCCTTTCTTCCTCCTCATGGTCCCATCAAAAAATAGGTGACACCCTCAGAGTAGGGTAATTCAAGAAGGCTCTGTTACACCACATAATTCTGTCCCCCAGGGTTTGCAAGTAAGCGATGTCTATTTCTCCATAGCCTCTGGCTATTGGAGGGTTATTCCTGTGTGGTTTCAGAAGAGGTGCTCCGTTGAGTCTCTGAGTTGTGGCAGCTGCCCACTCCCATTCTGCCCATTTGAAAGGACTTTATTGACTTTGCCAGGAGGATTGCAGGCAACAGTGATGACTCATGGTTCCTGCTGCCCACCGTCCTTAAGTTGATGGTGCTGGTCCAGTGAAGTCACTGTAAACACTGTGGTGTCCTCTGTGTCTGCAGAGAGCCCATTCTAAGATGCCCAGTGGATAACCCACACACTGTGCTGCTGCTCCCTTATTGTACATGATCAGATACTAAGACGTTGATAGCAGCAATGGCATAGGACAAGTATAACCATAGACTGACGTACTAGCAGCCATTTTAAATTTATTAGTTCAGGGGCGTGGGGAACTTACTGCCAAGCCTAGAACCCGAGCTTGACCTTGGAGTCCAAAAGATGGAGGCTATTGTCTGACCTGCACCTGTACACTATGGGATGAATGAGAGTGCATGTGCACACATACACACATATACATACATACACATATACAGACACACATACATATACATATAAACATTTGCAGACACACATATGCACACACACATACACATATCCATATATACACATATACAGACACATACATATACTTTTACAGACATACATACACATATACAGACACATGTACACACACATACATACACACATACATACATACACAAATATATACACACATACATACATATACACATATATACACTCATACTCATACATACACATATACACACAAAAACACACACATATACACACATATACATTCAAATACATACATACACATACACACTAATACTCATACATACACATACATGCAAAAAACACACACATACACAGATATACACACACATACACAGATATACACACATGCATGCTTATACACACATATACACTCATATACACATACACACATACATACTCATACAATACATACACACACGCACACAAACACACACATACACATATACACACAGACACACAGAGACACACAGACACACACATAGACACACACTAAATAAATAAATGTAATAACGTGTAAGCTTACCTACTATTTCTGTAATTTTCCCGATTGTATTGTCAGACTGTGGCTGGCTGAGGAGAACCAGATGTGAGGCCAGCGAAACAGTAGGAAGGCAGATTGTAGATGACAAGAAATCATAAGCAATTCTGTCTTTATGGCTGCTGGAGAGGCCTATGAGACCTATATGGTGGTCTTTGAGAATACTGGTATTTTCCAGTTGCGTTGCCTGATATCCTTTCACCTCTCATTTCTGCTTACCATCACTTCTGAACTTCTCAGCTGAGTATTTCTGTGCCTGTAAACTTTAACTTCTTGATATAATGTCATGTGTTTAGAAATGTTTCAAATAGCCCTGTCATAGAGAAACCATTTGAGGTGCATACCAGCTCCAGAGCCTTTTATTTCATCTTTCTGACATGAGAGTTCCTTCCCATGGTGACCCCTTCACATCCCAAGAGTGAGTGGGAGGGGACAGTGCCTGGACCCAGGATTGAAGTCACTCTCAGCAGAGTGGCACACACATCCAATCCCACTAGGCCTCCCTCTTTCTTTGCTCCCTGGGTTCTGCGCACACTCTGTTTTTCCCTGAATTAGCTCTCCCTCTGGTTCTGGCATTCAGTCAGCATGTGCAGTTGTAAGTAGAGATCAGTTATGAATGGAATGATGTGTTTGCCAAGAGCTGAATGCAGCGCTGACAGAAATGTGAAGAAAAGCTGACTGCTGCGTCAGCACTCAGAGACTGGTGACCGCCGTAGTCATTTGCTTTATCAGTTCTTATCTTTGCTGTGGTTCCAATTTGCCTGTGAAACACTGTTTGAAAATAAACAAGTGTGGCAGTGGAACTTATAAACAGGCTCATGGAAGTTCTAGCTCTGAATGAAATCTGGGCAGAAGGGCAAAGGCTTGAATCTCTGCTGACTCAAAGTCCTAAGGAGAAAAGTGAAGATCAGGGCTTCCCCCAACTAATGGGCTTTAAACTATTAAAGGCAGAACAAGCTGGTCTTTCTAGGTCATCCAGCCTTCTTCTCTCTGCCCCCAGATTGTTCTCTGATCAAAGCACCTGATAAATCAGTGGCTCTCTTTTCAAAGGGCTTGCAATTTGCAATTCTCTTCACACGGAAAACAAAACGAAAGAAAGAAAGCAAAAATGGTATTGAATAATGAAAACTGCTTCCTGGAATATGTTAACTTTTCCCAGGTTGAATTTGGTGAGAGGAAAAGGGGAGAGTATAAATGGCTCCGGTGATTTTTTTTTTTTTAAACAATTTGTTTTTAAAATTGGAATAATGTGTTGATTAGTGTTTGTACTGTCATTTTGCCTGCCTGTATGTTGATTAGTGTTTGTACAGTCATTTTGCCTGCCTGTATGTTGATTAGTGTTTGTGCAGTCATTTTGCCTGCCTGTATGTCTGTGTACTGTATTTGTGCTGAGTATCCAGAGATGTCAGCATAGTATCAGGTCCTCAGAACTGTAGGTACAGATGGTTTTGAGCCACTGAGTGGATGCTGGAAATGGGACCCAGGTTCTCTGCAAGGGTACCCAGGGTTCCCAGCCTGTGAGGCATCTCTCCAGCCCTTCATGGGATTAATTTAAACTGAACCCCCCTTGAGACTATATTTGTCCTTTTTTCCAATCAGCTTTTGTTTGCTCTGTTTCATTTTTCATTTTTAACCTTTTTTTTCTTTACCAGCTTTGTTTAGATTGTTCAAATGAGCTGGCTAATTATTAAGCTCTTGCTACCAAGCCTCGGTAATCCATAGTAGGACATCTTCACAGCTGACTCAAGGTCCCTTGAGACTTGCACACTGTCAGCTATACTTCTTTTATGACCGAGGAACACTTCATGGGGGAAATGTGCCTTCATCCTCCAAAAGCAGATGACAAAAGACATGGGTACAGGGAGGAGAATGGGAGATTTTAGTCACACCTCTGATCACAGTTGCCCCAAGAAGCATACCAGGAGTTAAAGCTA
This sequence comes from Mastomys coucha, assembly GCF_008632895.1. Classification (NCBI taxonomy): domain Eukaryota; kingdom Metazoa; phylum Chordata; class Mammalia; order Rodentia; family Muridae; genus Mastomys; species Mastomys coucha. The sequence goes on along the minus strand of NW_022196914.1, from coordinate 3,322,575 downwards.
TATAATAAGGCCCTTTCTTGCCATTTATGTTTTTCAGATAATCAGACCAATGGCTTTCTCTGTGGTCCTTCATCAAGCCTTCCTCCTGGCAGTGTTGTCCCTGAGAACATCCCAAAGTGAAGGTAAGAAACAAAAACAGGAGAAGAGAGCATGGAAAGATGCTCCAACAGGAGCTTTTGGAGTTAGGCAATTTTCTTTCCTCAGAGCTGGTGACTAAATCACATGAGCTGTGGTAAATTTCTGGAAGCCACAATTGGCTCGGGCGTGTCCTCCCTCAATTGGTGGCACGTTTAGTAAACCCACTCCTCAGCCCTGGCTTCCTGCTCAGTGCTCTGCGCAGTGGTGTGGTTGTGAGCGAACCTGAGACCACAGCGCTTCACAATTGCTCTGTTCGATCTAGACCATTTGCCAAGGTATTTCCTTCTGAACCTTGCTGGGCAAGCTGGAACAGCGCAGACTAGTTCTGGCTGCTGAGTTAGAACAAGTTCTGATGCCCCTTAGCCACACTTGCTGAGAGCTGTTAGTCTTATAAAAGGTGGCTGAAAGCAACCAAAGTCAATAAAGCAGGAGAAACTCTCTTGAGTACAAACAAGGTGCTATCTTAAGTGCTGAAATCTGTTGACAGAGAAACAATGTTTGTCTCTTAGCTCTCCCCAGCAGACAGTAGTCTGGAATAAAGTAACTTTGTAAATGCACATGTAAATGGAAACTGTCAAGTATATGTGGACACCTCATTACTTTGAACTTCCTTAAACATAGACTCTTCAACTTGAAAGAGTTTCTGTTGGGTCATAAACTTTTCCTACATCCTTCCATATTATACAAAATTTTACAGTTTTTTCCTTCTTGCACTTATTCTTTGCAGTATTTGCTTTATAACAAAGAGTGCAGATGACCTACCCACCCAAGTTTCATGCATGGATTTATGAAAATGACATTTGCAAAGAATGTGCATAGGATTGCTCATGTATCTCTTAGAACTACAGGAAAAGTTACATGGGAAAGAGGAAAAGTAGTTCTGCTAGTAGCTCAAGTTCTGTCTCACACCTTTTACATCAAGGTTTGGTCTTGGCATTTGGGAATATACTATTTTTTTCTGACTTCTTAAATATCAGTTAATTGAGTTCTTTTATAAACTGGGACTGCAAGGTTCTTGCCCTGGTGGCATGTGTAATTTCCTCAGTCTGTCTTGCCTGCTGAACTCTAATTTCATTACAATTGACCCAAGGCTGAGGATGCAGGATGTTCTGGCCTAGATCAGAGCCCCTGGTTCTGAGACACAAAATCCTCATGCTGAGGGACTCCCAAGCATCCGCAAAGCTTTGTCACAGCTTGTTTCCCCAGCAGAGTCTCACGATGTGGCCCGACTATTTATGGCCTCTCTTCTCCACGTGAAACACACTGCTCTCAGATCAATCTCCGAGGCTGTTTCTGTTGTTTAGATCAAACTCATTTCCCTAAGTTCCTGGCAACCAGTTTTCTATTTCTGCTTCCAACTTTCTTTATGAAACAGGGTTTCCTTGGTAGGTCTTCATCTTCACTTGAACTGTGGGGACTCCTTTCAATTTCTGCTGCCTACTACATCTCCACTCGAACTAATGGGCTTACCACTTATTCAGCTAGCCAGGCTCCGGTATTTCAGATAACTTGACTTAAACTTCTTCCAAGGAATAGGACATATGTAAGACCCTTCAGTTAACCCTGGCCATGTTTCCATCAGCTAGAAGAGCTGATGTAGTTTTCTGTCTTTGGGGTATGTATAAGAACAGTTGTAAGCCGGGCGGTGGTGGCTCACGCCTTTAATCCCAGCACTTGGGAGGCAGAGGCAGGCGGATTTCTGAGTTCGAGGCCAGCCTGGTCTACAGAGTGAGTTCCAGGACAGCCAGGGCTACACAGAGAAACCCTGTCTCGAAAAACCAAAAAAAAAAAAAAAAAAAAAAAAAAAAAAAAAAAAAAAAAAAAAAAAAAAAAATAACAGTTGTAAATATGTGGTGATTTTTAAATTATTTTTTACATTCATTTAGCATGTGTGCATGTACACGCATACACTGATGTATGTGCGTACACGTCACTAAATGTGTGGAGGTTAGAAGACAGACTGTGGGAGTTGGTTCTCTTCTCTCATAGTGTGGGTTTCAGAGATGGAAACTCAACATTGTTAGACTTAGCAGGAAGTACCTTTACACACAGAGCCATCTTGCTTTCCTCCTATAAACATTCTAATAAGGGTTAAATCATGATATATAGAGCAAAACATAATTACAAGTGTGTGTGTGTGTGTGTGTGTGTGTGTGTGTGTACACAAATCCAATAATCTGTATTT
>NW_022196914.1:3315521-3320242 GCF_008632895.1 Mastomys coucha | reverse complement strand
AGTTTAAGCAATTAGGTAGGATAAATGTTTCCTTTTGATGATGAAAGTTCTTGGAACCACACTGTTTTAAATACTGTTACATGGTATCTCATTCTGGGAATTAGCCACATATTATTTCCTTCAGCAGTATTAGGGCTGGTCAGAGAAACTTGGTGGGACAAGTGGGAGGCTATCTGTGACTAAGCCTGTGTTTGACTCCCCAGATGGCCTCTTTAGCCACACTGCAGTTTCATGGTATGAGAGCTGACCTAGGAACCAGAAGGCCTAGGTCTGGTCTGGTGTATACCTTTGGCACAGTCCTCCATCCCCATGTTTAAGCTCAACTAGTTTCTCTGAAAAAATTAGTGGGATTAGATTTACTAATCTCCATGGTCCCTATGATCTCTGGCTTCACCTTGGAGTTTTACTCCCTCCCTACACATTTGAGTAACTAATGTTACTAAAATCCCTGAGTCATTCCACACTTGTTGATAACCTATGTCAATTTAAGGAACTTCCCTCTTGTTGAAGCAACATAGGGCAAGTGGCTAAAGCTTCCAGAAATAAGGTTAGACATGGAGCTGACACGTTCATTTGCCAATCAATTGTAGAATGCTTGCACTCACTCTGTATTAGTAATCTCCATTTCCCTGAGCTAAATAAGACTTATTCACACTCTGGTCTCCATCACAACCCACCGCTGAGAAGCGGTCTGTTACCACCTGCCATGCACAGTGCTGAGAAAAGCTGTGGGTCAGGGAGACACAGAGAGAGCATGGACATGATTTACTTTCAACGTACTGTGAAAAAATATGAAAGGAGCAGGTGAAGGAAGGGTTTGCTTTGTCTCCCAGTTTGAGACACAGTCTGCTGTAGGAGGAGGAACGCCTAGAGGCAGGACTATGATGTCAATGGTCACAGTGCCGCAGTAACCGGCTGACTTTGTCCCTTTTATTCAGTCTGAGCTACAACCCCATTGACGTTGCTGGGTTTGTGCTGGGTTTTCCTCTTCGGCTAAACCTTTACAGAAACACTCTCATCAGCACACATTGATTCCAAATCCAGTCAAACTGACAAAATGAACCAGGGTTCCAAAGAACCACATTGGTCCTGTCTAAGGGCAGTCTAGGCAATGACTAACCATCTTTCACTAAGGTGGTTATTTAGTTAGTTAGTTACTTGTTTATTTATTCATTCATTCATCCAATATGTTTTTAACTGAAATGGAATTATATCCCCTCTAGTCACTGTCGCTTTTCTCCCTCCAACCCCTTCCAGATACCCCTCCTCTAGCCCCTCCCATGCTCTCAAGTTGATAGCCTCTTTTTTTAACTATTGCTACATGCATACATACATACTTACATACATACATGTATGTATGCACAAACATATAAATACAATATGCTGAGTCCTTTCTTGTTGGTGCTATGCTTTCAGGGCTGACCACCACTAATTCCCTGGGAAAGGCTAATTCTCCTTCTCTCGGCAATCATTAGTTACCCTTAGTTCTTTTTTTTGTAGGTTTTTTAAATTAATTTTCTTTACGCTCCATATTTTATCCCCCCCTTACCCATAGTTCTTAATCTAGTAGTAGAATCCCGTAAAGTTTCCCGTTCCACATTAATATATCCATTGTTGTTGCTGTTGGTTTAGTCTTGTTTTTGCAGCCATGCCTAAGATAAAGTGTTTCACCACCAACTTTCTGATAGTCTGCCTCTTGAAATCAGTTCACTCTTTCTTCTGAGATGTCCTTGGAGCCACAGATGCAGGAGCTGTGATATGGAGATATCCATCAGGGCTGGGCTCCCCAGGATGCGTTTTTCTGTGATGGTCTCTATTTGCTATAAAGAAAGACTTCTTAGATACAAGGTGGTTGCTATACTTATCTGTGGGTATAAGGATACAATTAACATATAGTGAAGAGTTATGCTATAGCCTAGCAAAGTGGCTATAATAGATTCTTTTTTAAGGTCTGTGACCTCACTGGCCCTGAAGGCTGGCTGGATTTTCAGTACCAGGTGTGCATTCCAGCCTTTTGAGTGGGTCTTGTGTCTGATCAGAGAGCTGTTGGTTTCCCACTGGCTTTACCTCTTAATGCTTCAACCGTCTTCGACCACACCGGAACCAAGCTTCCAAGAACCTCTGTTGGACACTCAGAGCATAGACAAACCACAGCAATATAGAAAACGTTAAGTCAAAACACATGACCCAAGCTTGACAAGGGAGTGAGGGTGGAGTTGACAGGATTCCAGAAGTTCAACTTTTTGTTATTTTTTTCTCTTTTTATTGTAATCATGTATCTTGACATTCCTTGAGGCAACAGTCACATAACATAAAATTGAGTTTCTTTATGGTTACAGTGGCATTTATTTTAATATTTTGTAATATTACTGGTACCATCCTGGTAGGAGTGAAGATATTCTAATTTTGTGCTTGTTTCCCAAGAAGAGATTTCCCAGTTCTAAGGACTTGTTAATCCACCTTGCAGGAAGACAGGGGCTGAACCAGTGATGGGCAGGACCACACCTTGAGTGGGATTGTTTAGTTATGATGACGCACACCTCTTGCCTTCTATTGAAACCTACACCTCATTACAAGCTAGACCTAGAGGTCAAATTGAGTATGCCTGCTTTCTCTGCTGCACATTATTACTCATGTCTTTCATTGACCTACTGGAGATAAGAGTGAAGCCTTGCTTCTTAATGCTGCCAGGACTCAGGCAGCCCAACAAGTCCAGAGACAGCCTCTGGCTGCTTGAAACATTCATATCTATTAAGCAACAGTTCCTGATTCTTCTCTCTCCAATGCTAGCAACTACCAGGCTTCTTACGGTTTCTACGGCTTTACCTTTTCTAGATATTTCACATAAGTGAAACCATGTAATATGTAACTCTGGATTCTTTTACTTATAATGTTTTCAGTTCCATCTAATCTGTTGCATGGGTTGCCACTTTTTACTGCTGAACAATATAGTCACATGTTATATAGAAATCACACCTTACAATCTGAATGCCACCCACGGATGACATTTGAAGTTTTTCCATCCGTTGATGTTTGTAAATGGCACTATTCCAAACATTCACAGGCAGATGTTTTACTTGAATCCTGGTTTCATTTGAGAGAGGCGGATGGGATATAGACCTGGGGATCTCATTGCTGGGCCTTATTTATAATTCTATTGTAACTTTCTGAAAAATTATCAAAATGTTTTCCCCAGGAATGGGCCATTTTACATTCCACCTGCAGTATACAAGATCTGCAAACTTCTCGACACTCTTGTCTCCACGTGGGATCTCCATGTTTTACATTTTTGCTGAACTCTTCCTCGAGAGTATGAAGTGCCATCTCATTAGAGAGGCTGTCATGGATTTGATCTGTGTTTTCTTTTTCTCTTTTTTTTATTAGATATTTTCTTTATTTACATGTCATATGATTTCTCCTTTCCCAGTTTCACCTCAAAAAAAAAAAAAGCCAAAAAACAACAAGAAGAACAAACTCTTGTTCCCTCCCCCATCCCCTTGCTCACCACCCCACCCCCCCCTGCTTACTGGCCCTGGCATTCCCCTACACTGGGGCACAGAATCTTCACAGGACCAAGGGCCTCTCCTCCCATTGATGACCAACATGGCCATCCTCTGCTACATATGCTGCCAGAACAATCAGTCCCACCATATGTACTCTTTGGTTAGTGGTTTAGTCCCTGGGAGCTCTGAGGGGACTAGTTAGTTCATATTGTTGTTCGTCCTAAGGGGCTCCTTGGGTCCTTTCTCTAGCTCCTTCATTGAGGACCCTTTACTCAGTCCAATGGATGGCTATGAGCCTCTACTTCTGTATTAGTCAGGAATTAGTCTGTATTGTCATAGCCTCTCAGGAGACAGCTATATCAGGCTGGATTATCCTTCCTTCAGTCTCTGCTCCATAGTTAGTCTCTGCAACTCCTCCATGGGTATTTTGTTTCCCCTGTTAAGAAGGAATGAAGTGTCCACATTTTGGTCTTCCTTCTTCTTGAGTTTTTTTGTGGTTTGTGGATTGTACTTCGTGTATTCAGAACTTAATAACCACTTAAAAGAGAATGTATACCATGTATGTTCTTTTGTGATTGGGTTACCTCACTCAGGATGATATTTTCCAGATCCATCCATTTCCCTAAGAATTTCATAAATTCATTGTTTTTAATAGCTGAGTAGTACTCCATTGTATAGATGTACCACAATTTCTGTACCCATTCCTCTGTTGAGGGACATCTGGGTTATTTCTAGCTTCTGGCTATTATAAATAAGGCTCTTATGAACATAGTGGAGCATGTTTCCTTATTACATGTTGTTTCAGCATCTTCTGGGTATATGCTCAGGAGTGGTATAGCTGGGTCCTCTGGTAGAACTATGTCCAATTTCCAGAGGAACTGCCAAACTGATTTCCAGAGTGGTCGTACCAGCTTGCAATCCCACCAGCAATGAAGGAGTATTCCTCTTTCTCCCCAACCTCTCCAGCATCTGCTGTCACCTGAGTTTTTTATCCTAGCCATTCTGACTGGTGTGAGGTGGAATCTCAGGGTTGTTTTGATTTGCATTTCCCTGATAACTAAGGATGTTTAACATTTCTTTAGGTGCTTCTCAGTCATTTGGTATTCATCAGTTGAGAATTCTTTATTTAGCTCTATACCACATTTTTTTTTAACATATTAACTGTATACTTCAAAATAATACATCACTACTAGTATTTTCTTTTTTTTTTTTTTTTTT
>NW_022196914.1:3309508-3311511 GCF_008632895.1 Mastomys coucha | reverse complement strand
TTCCTCGGTGTCTGTTGTTATGTCTCCTTTATCATTTCTGATCTTGTTAATTAGGAGACTATCTCTGTATACCAAATTTTTTAAATAGGGTTATTTGGTTCTCTGGAGTCTAACTTCTTGAGTTCTTTGTATACATTGGATACTAGCCTTCTATCAGATATAGGATTGGTAAAGATCTTTTCCCAATTTGTTGGTTGCCATTTTGTCCTATTGACAGTGTCTTTTGCCTTACAGAAGCTTTGCAACTTTATGAGGTCCCATTTGTCAATTCTTGATCTTAGAGCATAAGCCATTATGTGTTCTGCTCAGGAAATTTCCCCCTGTGCCTATGTGCTCGAGGATCTTCCCCACTTTCTTTTCTATTAGTTTCAGTGTATCTGGTTTGGTGTGGAGGTCCCTGATCCACTTGGATTTGAGCTTTGTACAAGGAGATAGGAATGGATCAATTTGCAGTCTTCTATATGCCAACCACCAGTTGAGCCAGCACCATTTGTTGAAAATGCTGTCTTTTTTCCACTTTATGGTTTTAGCTCCTTTGTCAAAGATCAAGTGACCATAGGTGTGTGGGTTCATTTCTGGGTCTTCAGTTCTGTTCCATTGATCAACATGCCTGTCACTGTACCAATACCGTGCAGTTTTTATCACAATTATTCTGTAGTACAGCTTAAGGTCCGGGATGATGATTCCAACAGAGGTTCCTTTATTGTTGAGAATAGTTTTGGCTGTCCTGGGTTTTTTGTTGTTCCAGATGAAATTGCAAATTGCTCTTTCTAGATCTGTGAAGAATTGAGTTGGAATTTTGATGGGGATTGCATTGAATCTGTAGATTGCTTTCGGCAAGGTGGCCATTTTTACTATATTAATCCTGCCAATCCATGAGCATGGGAGATCTTTCCGTCTTCTGAGATCTTCTTCAACTTCCTTCTTCAGAGACTTGAAGTTTTTGTCAACCAAATCTTTTACTTGCTTAGTTAGAGTTACACCAAGGTATTTTATGTTATTTGTAACTATTGTGAAGGGTGTTGTTTCCCTAATTTCTTTCTCAGCCTGTTTATCCTTTGTGTAGAGGAAGGCAACTGATTTGGTTGAGTTAATTTTATATCCAGCTACTTTGCTGAAGTTGTTTATCAGGTTTAGGAGCTCTCTGGTGGAATTTTTGGAGTCACTTAAGTATACTTTCATATCATCAGCAAATCATGATAATTTGACTTCTTCCTTTCCAATTCGTATGCCTTTGATCTCCTTTTGTTGTCTAATTGCTCTGGGTAGGACTTCAAGTACAATATTGAATAGGAGGGAGAACGTGGGCAGTCTTGTCTAGTCCCTGATTTTAGTGGGATTGCTTCAAGTTTCTCTCCATTTAGTTTGATGTTGGCTACTGGTTTGCTGTATATTGCTTTTACTATGTTTAAGTATGGGCCTTGAATTCATGATCTTTCCAAGACTTTTATCATGAAGGGATGTTGGATTTTGTCAAATGCTTTCTCAGAATCTAATAAGATGATCATATGGTTTTTTTCTTTGAGTTTGTTTATATAGTAAATTACACTGATGGATTTCTGTATATTGAACCATCCCTGTATCCCTGGGATGAAGCCTACTTCATCATGGTGGATGATCATTTTGATGTGTTCTTTGATTCAGTTTGCAAGAATTTTATTGAGTATTTTGGCATCAATATTCATAAGGAAAATTGGTCTGAAGTTTTCTTTCTTTGTTAGCTCTTTGTGTGGTTTAGGTATAAGAGTAATTGTGGCTTCATAGAACGAATTGGATAGAGTACCTTTTGTTTAAATTTTGTGGAGTAGTTTAGGGAGTATTGGTATTTTAGGTCTTCTTTGAAGGTTTGATAAAACTCTGCACTAAACCCATCTGGTCCTGGGCTTTTTTTTTTGGTTGGGAGACTATTAATGACTGTTTCTATTTCATTAGCACATATGGGACTGTTTAGATCATTGATCTGATCTTGATTTAACTTTAGTACCTGGTATCTGTCTAGAAAA
>NW_022196914.1:3307855-3309394 GCF_008632895.1 Mastomys coucha | reverse complement strand
AGTATAGGCTTTTGTAGTAGGATATCATGATTTTTTTGGATTTCCTCAGTGTCTGTTGTTATGTCTCCGTTTTCATTTCTGATCTTGTTAGCTAGGATACTGTCTCTGTGTCCTCTAGTTAGTCTGGCTAAGGGTTTATCTATTTTGTTGATTTTCTCAAAGAACCAGATCCTGGTTTGGTTGATTCTTTGTATAGTTCTTTTTGGTTCTATTTGGTTGATTTCAGCCCTGAGTTTGATTATTTCCTGCCTTTGACTCCTCTTGGGTGAATTTGCTTCTTTTTGTTCTAGAGCTTTCAGATGTGGTGTCAAATTGCTGGTATATGCTCTTTCCAGTTTCTTTTTGGAGGCGCTAAAAGCTATTAGTTTTCCTCTTAGCACTGCTTTCATAGTGTCCCATAAGTTTGGGTATGTTGTGGCTTCATTTTCATTAAACTCTAGAAAGTCTTTAATTTCTTTCTTAATTTCTTCCTTGACCAAGTTATCATTGAGTAGAGTGTTGTTAAGCTTCCACGTGTATGTCAGCATTCTATTGTTTATGTTGTTATTGAGGAGCAGCCTTAGTCCATGGGTGATCTTATAGGATACAAGGAATTATTTCAATCTTCTTGTATCTGTTGAGGCCTGATTTGTGACCAATCATACGGTCAATTGTGGAGAAGGTACTATGAGTTGCTGAGAAGAAGGTATATCCTTTTGTTTTAGGATAAAAAGTTATATATATATATATATATATATATATATGTCTATACACATATATACATATATATATGTTAAATCCATCTGTTTTATAACTTCTGTTAGTCTCGCTGTGTCTTTGTTTAGTTTCTATTTCCATGATCTGTTCATTGCAGAGAGTGGGGTATTGAAATCTCCCATTATTATTGTGTGCGGTGCAATATGTGCTTTGAGCTTTAGTAAAGTTTCTTTTATGAATGTAGATGCCCTTTGATTTGGAGCATAGAAGTTCAGAATTGAGAGTTCATCTTGGTAGATCATACCTTAGATAATATAAAGTGTCCCTCCTTATCTTTTTTGATCATTTTAGGGTGAAAGTCGATTTTATTCGATATTAGAATGGCTACTCCAGCTTTTTGTTTGGAACCATTGGCTTGGAGGATTGTTTTCCAGCCTGTCTTTGTCACTCAAGTGAGTTTCCTGTATGCAACAAAATGTTGGGTCCTGTTTACGTACCCAATCTGATAGTCTATATCTTTTTATTAAGAAATTGAGTCCATCGATATTAATAGATATTAAGGAAAAACAATTGCTTCTTCCTGTTATTTTTGTTGTTATAGTTGGAATTCCATTCATGTGGCTATCTTCTTTTAGTTTTGTTGGAAGATTACATTTTTGCTTTTTCAGAGATGTAGTTCCCCTCCTTGTGTTGGGGTTTTCCATTTATTACCCTTCGAAGGCCTGGATTTGTGGAAATATATTATGTGAATTTGGTTTTGTCATGGAATATTTTGCTTTCTCCATCTATGGTGATTGAGAGTTTTGCTGGGTATAGTAGTTTGGGCTGGCATTTGTGTTCTCT
>NW_022196914.1:3294556-3307601 GCF_008632895.1 Mastomys coucha | reverse complement strand
TTGACCTTTTTCTCTTACTGCTTTTAGTATTCTTTCTTTGTTTTGTGCATTTGGTATTTTGACTATTTTGTGGCAGGAAGAATTTCTTTTCTGGTCCAGTCTATTTGGAATTCTATAGGCTTCTTGTATGTTCATGGGTATCTCTTTCTTTAGGTTAGGGAAGTTTTCTTTTATAATTTTGTTGAAGATATTTACTGGCCCATTACATTGGGAATCTTTACTCTCTTCTATACCTATTATCCTTAGGTTTGGTCTTCTCATTGTGTCCTGGATTTCCTGGATGTTTTGGGTTAGGAGCTCTTTGCATTTTGCATTTTCTTTGATTGTTGCATCAATTTTTTCTATGGTATCTTCTGCACCTGAGATTCTCTCTTCTATCTCTTGTATTCTGTTGGGGATGCTTGCATCTGTTTCCTGACTTCTTTCCTAAGATTTTTAACTCCAGAGTTGTCTCTCTTTGTGATTTCTTAACTGTTTCTACTTCTATTTTTAGGTCCTGGATGGTTTTGCTCAATTCTTTCACCTGTTTGTGCTTTCCTGTAATTCCTTAAGGGGTTTTTGTGTTTCCTCTTTAAGGGCTTCTACTTGTTTACTTGTGATCTCCTGTAATTCTTTAAGGGATTTTTTTGTTTCCTCTTTAAGGACTTGTACCTCTTTACCTGTGTTCTCCTGTATTTCTCTAAGGGAGTTATTCACGTTCTTCTTAAATTCCTCTAGCACCATCGTGAGATATGATTTTAGACCCAAATCTTGCTTTTCTAATGTTTTGGCATATTCAGGACTTGCTGTGGTGGGAGTACTAGGTTCTGATGAAGCCAAGTAGTCTTGGTTTCTGTTGGTAGGATTCTTGCGTTTGCCTTTCGCCATCTGTTGATCTCTGGTGTTAGATGTTCTTGCTGTCTCAGACTAGAGCTTGTTCCTCCTATGGGTCTGTAAGCCTGTGTCAGCACTTCTGAGAGATCAGCTCTCCTCTGGTAAAACCCAGGCACAAATGGCTATGGATCAGTTGTCTGTCCTAAGTCCTGGGATCAGAGCACACCCTGGAGACAGGATCTCCACTTTCAGGAAAGGTGCAGAAGGGGCTGTGGATCTGTTGTGGATCTGGTGTGGTCTGAGGTAGAAAGGATCCTGACCAGGCTGCCTTGCCGCTTGTGAGGCCTGTGCCTCCCAGCTGGTCCTGCCTTACAAAGTCATCGTAGAGAAAATGGCAGATCTCACCTGAGTCCCTGGGTTAGAGCACTCCCTGAAGGCAGGCTCTCTGTTTGCAGGGAAGGGGCAGAGAGGGCTGCGGATCCACCATCATCACTCCTAGGTGGAGAGGGAGGTTGAGAGGATCCTGATCTGCGTTTTCTTGATGACAAGTGACAATGAGCATCTTTTCATGTCGCTATTTAGCAGTTTGTTTATTTTATCTGGAGAAATGTCCAATTCCTATGCCCATTTTTAAAGTGAGCGTTTGTTGCTTTTTTGTTGTGGATTTGTTAGAGTATGAATACTCAAAACTTATCTAACAGGTGACTTACAATTATCCCTTTTTGTAGTCTTTATTTTCTTGGTAACACTGGACAATGGTAACAATTTGTGTCCGGTGGACAGATTTTAATTTCAAGTCATTTGGTTTTTTCGACTGCTACTCATGTTTTTCATGTCCTATGACAGGACCCACTCCTGACTCCAAAGTTGAGGTGCCCACATTAAGCATATTCATCCTTCCCTTGCCATATTTTCAAAAATGTCCCATAGGATGGGTGACCTATAAATATCTGTCTTTCATGAGTGAGTGAGTATTCTTGTAACAATATCTGAAACCTTCTGCCCTCTGAGGGCCATGCCTTATCAGGATGCAAAATCCTCCGCTGTGGAAATCAGAGACATGAAAGCAATTCATTCTCACTTCAGCTCCATCCAGCATCTTGTCCTGTCAGTGGTTTCCTGGATGCTGCTGAGGCCACGGAGCACACTCCTCAGCATTCCATCCCATAGGACTATGGATAGACAAGGGGTCCTGTCTTCCTGGTTGTGAGACAGTGTAACAAGGGAGTGTGTATTTGGATGTTAGGGAGGTTACTATTAAGTTTCACAGAGCTTTTGTAAGCTATTTAATCTCTCAGAGCTCTGATTTTTATCTATAGTAAAAACTGTCTTGTGGTTTTACAGTGTTATACGACAAACCATTAAGTAAAGCAGCCACTGCCATGCCTAGTAAATAAATAACGTGTGCTCAGGATTGTTACTGCTATCCTCTATGAAAAAAAGTAGCACACGTACACTGGCAATTTGGGGACCCTTCACATTTAGCAGATGGCTAACATTTTAATTAGGAAGGTACTCCTTTGCCTGTGGGGAAGGGAAAGTGCAGGAGATTGAACCCAGGGCTTTAATCATGCTAAATATGTGTTTCACCACCAAGCCTTTCTTTCCCTAAACAACCTCTTGTCTTTAAATGTGGCACAATAGGCTTTGAGATCACCAATTTTTAAGAAACTAGAAAAACAAATGCTGAGAAGGGGATGTCTGTTATACACAAGTCAGCAGACACCAGATGAGTTTACGAAGGGAGTCTTTAACTTTTCAAAACCTTTGCAACATTTACTTCAGGCCCCTTCAATAGGGTTGGTTTAATTAACAACACATGAAATGTGTTTGTTTGGTTTTTTTTCAATTATATATGCTGTTTCTCTCTCTTACTCTTATTATTAGAAGTAACCCAAGGGGATCCAGGCCCACCCTCTCTCTCACAGCAGAATGTATCAGCTGATGGTTCTGTGTGCAAGCTATAGCTGTGGTCCTATTTCAGATTTATAGACAGTCTGAGAGACACGGGACACCTCTTGGGTCAATGGCCTGCACAAATCTGTGCATGTTTGAATTCCTGTTCTCTTGCAGACTCATGACACCGCTCACCGCACTAAGCTTACAATCTCAATTATTTCTATGATGTCATTGTCTCTCTCCAGTTAGGCCGTGTCTCTCTGATTGAGGAACCATGTGACAAGTGTTTTGATTCACATCTAGTGCTTAAAGTTATTGTTGCCCGATCCAAAGAGTTCAGTGAATCCTTTCTGGAGGTGATTAAGCTCAATACATTGAAATACATGGAACCTTAGTCTAGATATACAATATGCTTCCATTTTCTAACCTTCCGAAAGCTATGGAACCCAGAATTTCCAAAACTTAATTTTTATTTTTTAATTTTAAAATATGAGATTTTTAGGAAAAAAATCTCTTTGTCTCTATTATGAATTAAAATTTGACTGCCCAGGAAAGACACTTTTGTGCTTCCACCCCCACCCCAGGCTTATTATTATGTTATGCATCACTCAGCAAGTTCTTTGGGTCTTAATTTCTTCCTCTGCTGATATGACTTCTAATTCCTTCCCAGCTTCTCTCATATTCTGAGGCTAGGATGCATATGTAAATGTACTTTCCAAGGCTCGATAGTGTCTCTATTTGATGTGTTGATTTTATTTAATCATGCCCCCACTGAGAGTTGTTTTATAATTGCTTTTGGTCTTTCAGTCTTGGGGGAGCCTTTACCACTGACTCCTGAGATACAAACAGTGTCTATTCAATCTGAACTTCAAGAAGTGAATTTAGAGTGGACTGTCCCAGCCCTCGCTCATCAAAAATTAAACATGATATTTCAGATAGAGATCAGTAGACTGAATACATCCAACATCATCTGGGTGGTAAGTACTCTGTGGCTTATTGTCTTAAAAATTCTTTTCTGGTACTACGATACCATTCAAGATCATTTCCTTCTTAATACAGGTTTCCTAGAAAATTGCATCCCTGTGTTTTTAGTCAAAACAATGGTTCTCAACTTTCTTAATGCTGTGACCCTTTAATACTGCTCCTCATGTTGTGGTGATCCCCAAACCATGCAATTATTTTTGTTGCTATTTCACAACTTAAGTCTTACTACAGTTATCAATCATAATATAAATATCTGTGCTTTCTGATGGTCTCAAATGACCCCAGTGAAAGAGTTACTCAACCCCCCAAAGGGGTCACAACTCATAGATTGAAAGTCATTGAGTTAAGACAAAGTAATATGGCCCACTGGGTTTGATGGGTTCATCGAGAGACTAGATTATTCTCTCTGTTCTGCGCTGGGGACAGTTGCTGGGTCTGTCCTTGTAACTACTGGATCCACCTGTTCCAGGCAGATCCTGTACTTCACCCTTCCTCCTCTCTTCTCTATCCACTCAGGATTACCCAGGAAACTTGGGTTATCCTGAATAAGACATAACAACTTAACAAACCTTTTCTCACAGTGAACCTTCATGGGGATCTATTTACTTGCCCTGTGCTCAGTGCACAGAAGAGCCAACTCCCAGCACTTAATACGTGGCCAACACAGTTTCTCATGGACTGCACTGGATAATGACTAAGTGTCCTCTGTTTCCTGGAATGTGAGTTTGGTAATAAATAAGTTCATTGATTAAATTCTTCTTGAGAGGGGGAAGCCAGACAATCAGGAGTTCAAGACATCCTGTGCTACAGAGTCAGCTCAGGGCCAACTTGGACTACATAAGCCCTCGCATCAAACCGAATGAAAGAAAATCTTTCAACTTTTTTTTTTTTTGCTTTGAATTATTCTGGGTATATTTTCACTCATCTTGATTCAGAAAATGGAAGTGACTATTGGGCCTAACACAGTCTTATCTAAGAGCACATTGCTCACAGGCATTAGATATTGTTATGAGATGTTTGTCAAAGTGCCTTAGAAATCTTCTGGAGGTAAAGGACGCAGAGGGCTAAGATGAAGCCCCATCAGCCCCATTGAGGTCTCCTTTTGCTTGGGCAGCAGATGCTGGGCATACAGGGATCAAGAATGTCCATCCTTTCAGTTAAGCCTCTCATTAATGTTGAAGTCTTCAGTTTTTCCCCATATCCATTACTACATATGAAGTATAAGCAAATAGCCTAAGGTAAATAAAATCTGACTTAGTCCGCTAGGACTTATAGCAGGTCTGTTACTTGGCTGCTTTTTCCCACAACGGTAGCTGTTGAATGTACAATGCCACCTCAGTGACACATATGTATAATAAGAGCTGTCTACTTGCCATTGTCTCAGATCTTCCTACCATCCCACGTTATACTATGAAACCTGAGTGTTGTAGTTCTGAAGAGCACTGGTAGGTGACTTCAGCCTAGGGAAACATTCAACAAAGGTCTTATTGGACAAAGATGCTCCTCCAAAAACAGAAGGCTGAGAGAAGTGCTGGAGGGATTCTGGGAGCATTAATGTGTATCACCATCACAAAATAGCATTAGTGTAGAAACAAGGGAATCCTATTCTGTTATTTCTCTGAAAGGCAGTTCATATTACTTCTCACATTAGGAAAGGCAAGGAACTTTAGTCATGAAACAAGTGGATCCCATTCTTTGTTTCCTTAAGTCTGGTTTCCTATTAGCGTTACAAAATGTCTCTTTGAACAAGAAAGCAGCAGAAATTATTCTGTAATTTATGAGGAGTTAAGATCTCAAAGGGTGGATGATTACACCATCTGTTTATTTCATTGAACTTAAGAACATGCAGCCATAGCCCCAAGACAACAGTGACAAAAACCAGTGCAGATGTTTGTGGGCACTTCAGTTGAGAATGGCAGGGAGGTGTTGCCCATCTTCATCTCCATGGCCAGACAGGAAAGATGGTCACGTGCTATGGCTAGGCCCTTGGGTGACCGCCCTTGTACCTGAAGTTGGAAAGAGACATGAGATCTTCCTTCAGCTAAGGGAGATAACCACACTTCCTTCTGGAAATCCTACTTTGCTTGAGCAGTTCTTTGTTGTGCAAGCCAGGAATCCCATCACAACCTATGCTGAGAGGGCAACTTATTGCCTCATAGTTCACTGCACTTCCAAGAAGCCAGAGGGAAAGCACATTGACCTAGGTGCTCGAAATTAGAATAGGGCACCTCCCTGACAGTGCTAGCTACACAAAGCCCTGCTGACAGGCACACTACATGGCACTGCTCCAGGTCAAACTTCTGCTCATCCCTCTAGGACATTTTCAGTATTCTTTAGTCAACATCAAGAAAAGGCGGAATAGCAGCTCAAGCTTGGAAAGAGGCCTGTGGTGTGAATCATGGTGGGGTAGGACTTTTGACTCAGCAATGAATGAGTCAGTGATTTCAGATGTATTTCTATGTCTGTATGTATGCCAATTTCTGTGACCTACTAACATCTGCAAGGACTGTACTCAACTTGCCACTTCGATGACTGAAAACAAAACAAAGAAAATTTGCCCAAATTGCTTTTTAAATCGCTAATTTGACTGACATAATCAAAGCTTATCTTCTTCATTGACAAGGCTATAAAGACCACAGAGCATAAATTGAGGTTAGATAGAACCCACACAGTTTATAGGGAAACATGACCCACTGCATATTAATCAAGTGACTAAATTACTCAGCTCAGGATGTTGGAGTGTGGGCTTGCAAAAGGTGTTGTGCAAGGAGTGGGGAATCTAAAAGCTGAGCACACAAAAGGGATGTTCTACATTCATACAGGGTAAAAGGGCCACTTGTGAATGCTAGAGTTAGGCCTGAGTTTTTTTCCCATAATATAAATGGAAGATTCTTTGAGTCAAGATATGAAAGAGAAATCGAAGTTTATTTAATGTGAAAGGTGGGAATAATATCTTTGGGAAAACCCAGTGGGAACTATCAGAGGCCTTGAGAGAGAAGTTTAAAGGCACTGCTAGGTCAGAAGGGAGGATGCAGTGTGTGGGCTCAGAGCATATGGAGACAGGTGAGGCAGGCAGGTCCAGGGCAAGACCACCCAAGCCCATGGGTAGAACACTCAGATTGTGTTTAGACCAACTGCAGTAAGAAAAAGAGTGCCAAGACGTTTTCTTTTCTGTTGTTGTTGTTGTCTAGTATTTACTTTAGCTTTAAAAATATTCAAATGTAACATCTAAAGACTATTTATCAATTAATGAAAGTTTCATGAATCAGAATCTCAAAAACAGGCAGACAGAAATATGTTTTGTGATCTAAGAACAAAGCAAAATACTAAGCTGATATAAAATAATAACAGTTTTAAATATTCTGTTTTATATAGAGTAGAAAGGAGGCATGCAACTGAATGTACCTGAGTGGACCACAGTGTTCTCATCCCAGTGCTGAGTGAATTCTGTAGTGTATATGCTTTAAGATTGGTGATCCAAGAAGGGCAAAGATGTAAGAGTTGTTGCTAACATGTGTGACATGTGGTTACTGGGTTCCATAAACTGAGGACTTATAATTTGCACCAAGGTGTATGGGTACAGATGCCCACTAGCTTCCCTGGGAAATTCACGGTGACTGGCGTCTCTATGCCACGGTTGTAGGGAACATGCCTTAGTTAGAGTTACTAGTGCTGTGATCAAACACTGGGGCCAAAAGCAACACGGGAAGAAAGGGTTTTGCTTTTTGTTTTTGTTTTTGATTGATTGTTTTGTTTTGGAGGGGTTTTGTTGTTGTCTGTTAGTTTTTTGTTTTATTTTGTTTGCCTACTCTTCCATATAAAAGTTCATCATCAAAGAGAGTCAGGGCAGGGACCTGGAGGCATGAGCTGATGTTCACAGGGGAGTTCAGCTTACTGGCTTGCTCGCTATGCCTTGATCAGCCTACTTTATATAGAACCCAGGACCACCAGCCCAGGGATGGATCTATCTACAATGGGCTGGGACTTCCCTCATCAATCACTAATTAAGAAAATGTTCTACAGGTTTGCCTACAGCCATATCTTTTGGAGGTATTTTATCAGTTGTGGTTCCCTCTTTTCAGATGACTCTAGCTTGTATCAAATTGACATAAGACTATTCTACACAGACCTTGGGGCAGGGCAAGGATTCTGCAGGGGCACACCGAAGAAAATGAATTCTTGGAGCTACAGGGGGTTCAAAGAAGAAATAGTGGCCTCAACCCCCTTTGATCCTTGCCAGCATCACAGATAAATTCCAAGAGGGCATTGTGGTGGGTAGAGATGGGAAGAATTTAAAGCAAAGAGCAGGAAATTCTCTAGCAACTTGAGATCCAGCTCTCCAGGAGAGCTCTTGCTGAGCATGTGTGAGCATTGGGTTCTATCTTCAACACTAAACTATTTTAAGAAGGTTTCATGAAAGCAATGGAGAATGCTCTGAGCTCCAATAATACAGCTAATTCCTAATGCAGAGGAAGTTAGAGGCCGCTATGCCAGCAATGCCTGAGCAGATACTGAGATGCTCCGAACCCCTCAAAAGTGTTGGGTAGAGAGAAGATTTCTTCAGGTTAGTGGGAACCAGACGGTGGAGGCCTTGAAAACTGGAGAAAGATGTCATGGCACCACTGAAGTTGATCAAATTTGCAACTTGAGATTCCAAAGTCTTAGAAAGATTAAGACCCGGTTCACCTTGAGTAAGGTCAAATAGAAGTATGAAAAATTCTGTTTACTTGGTGTGTCTAGGGCTTAAGGTTCTGACAGCTGGAGCTTAGTGAAAGGATGTGTGGTCCATCTGGCCACGACATCTGAAAAGACAGGAGAGAAAAAAATAGGGGAGACTTTTGGAGATGTTGGTGTTCCTGGAGTGCCATGGAGGATTACCCTGTTCACTCAGATTTAATTAGTCTGATCTAACCTTGGCTAAAATGAAAATTTAAAAATACCAACAAATAGTGCTTACTTCTAAAAGTAAGTACTCAATTAACTAGATTTTTAGAATTTTCTTAGTGGGTTGTACGTGACCAGCATGGTTGAATGTCTATCTCAGATCTTGATACAAGGCTTGAATGATTTCTCTCTTCTCTCTCTTGATCTGTATAGACCCCTATAGAATGTGACAGTCATGGGGACTGAAGAGATAGGAGGTAGCTGCCACAGCCAAGACATTAGACCAAGGGAGTGATGGGTTAGAAATGGACTTAATTTAGATAGATGGTAGAGTTAAAGTAGGGTACAAGTTTGTGCTTTGGAGTAATTCAGGTTGACCTAATTTTCAGGACTGCAATGATTCTATTTTTCCAATATTGCCTTTATTTTTTAGGAGAATTATAGTACCACTGTGAAACGTGAAGAAGCTGTGCGTTGGAACTGGATGTCTGATATTCCCTTGGAGTGTGTCACACATTTCATAAGAATAAGGGCTCTGGTAGATGATACCAAGTCCCCTCCACAGAGGTCCTGGGGCAACTGGAGTTCCTGGAAAGAAGTTAGTGGTAAGAAGTAAAGTGGTTACAAAGGAAGCATCCCCAAGAATAGTCAGATTTAGTATAACTCAGAGATCAGTAATCAACTGGAGGACATCCCATTCCCTTTGAATGACACTGAATTGACACTGGCATTATTTTTCTTTGGTCTAAATAGAACTAAAAAGTGGTTTTGAAATTCCCCGTGGAGCTCTAGATGTCTGAAATTTTACTTCTGAATATTGTAAATATGTAATTCAGATAATTCTTTTTTCTTAATTTTTATTATTAAAATGCATTTTATACATCAAACATAATAATATTGAGAATTTTGAGAATCAAATAATACATAAAAATGTGTACAACTTTTATATTCATATCCCTTCACACCCTAAAAATATTATTAATGAATATTTAATACTATCCATAACTGAGGATCTATATCTCATGTTGAATACAAAATTGTTTCAAAACATATGAAATATTCTTTGGGAGTAAAGCATAGTAAAAGAGCATATGATATTAAAAATGAATCATTAAGAAATATATTCAAAAGCCCTTATATACCACCTGACATAGTGAGAGAGTACTTAAAACATATTATATATGTGTATACATTGTCTAACAATCAGTTTACTTAAAAAAGATTATGTGTTTCTGGGAGAGAAATTATTTTATCAGTAAGTATATTTTAAAAATTTCAAAATAGCAAAAATTGTTTGAAGTTAAACATTAATAAAATGCTAATTTCAAGCACAGTGAGAAAAATTATCAATAATATTTCCAGGATGTTTGTAGAGCACGATTTTAACCTTTTCAGTTGTTGATATTCAACAAACAGAATAGTATTTTTAAGATATACTTTGTTGTTATGTCTCCCTTTTCATTTCCGATTTTGTTAATTTTGACACTTTCTCTGTGCCCTCTGGTTAGTCTGGCTAAGGGCTGATCTATCCTATTGATTTCTCAAAGAACCAGCTCCTGGTTTTGTTGATTCTTTCTATAGTTCTTTTTGTTTCTACTGGGTTTGATTCTTTCCTTCCATCTACTCCTCTCAGGTGTATTTCCTTCTTTTTGTTCTAGAGCTTTCAGGTTTGCTGTCAAGCTACTAGTGTAAGCTCTTTTCACTTTCTTTTTGGAGGCACTTAGAGCTATGAGTACTCCTCCTACCACTATTTTCATTGTATCCCATAAGTTTTGGTGTGATGTGTCTTAATTTTCATTCAATTCTAAAAAGCCTTTAATTTCTTTCTTTCTTTCTTCCTTGACCAAGTTATCATTGAGTAGTGCATTGTTCAGCTTCCATATGTATGTATGCTTTCTGTCGTTTTTTTTTGTTTTGTTTTTAATTTAAGACCAGCCTTAGTCCGTGGTGATCTGATAGGATGCATGGGATTATTTCAGTCTTCTTGTATCTGTTGAGGCCTGTATTGTGACCAATTATATGGTCAATGTTGGAGAAGGTACTGTGAGGTGCTGAAAAGAAGGTATATTCTTTTGTTTTAGGATAAAATGTTCTATAATATCTGTTAGATCCATTTGGTTCATAACTTCTGTTATTTTCACTGTGTCTCTATTTAGTTTCTGTTTCCATGGTCTGTCCATTGATAAGAGTAGGGTATTGAAGTCTCCCACTATTATTATGTGCGGTACAATGTGTGCTTTGAGCTTTAGTAAAGTTTCTTTTATGAATGTGGGTGCCCTTGCACTTGAGCATAGATGTTCCAAATTGAGAGTTCATCTTGGTAAATTTTTCCTTTGACCAGTATAAAGTATCCTTCCTTATCTTTTTTTGATAATTTTTGGTTGGGAGTTTATTTTATTTGATATTAAAATGGCTACTCCAGCTTGTTCCTTAGGACCATTTGCTTGGAAAATTGTTTTCCAACCTTTTACTCTGAGGTAGTATCTGTCTTTGTCACTGAGGTGCATTTCTTGTATGCAGCAAAATGCTGGGTCCTGTTTATGTATCCAGTCTGTTAGTCTATGTCTTTTTTGGAGAATTGAATCCTCTGATGTTAAGAGATATTAAGGGAAAGTGATTGTTACTTTCTGTTATTTTTGTTGTTAGAGATAAAATTATGTTTGTATGGCTATCTTCTTTGGGGTTTGTTGAAAAATTACTTTCTTGCTTTTTCTAGGGTGTAGTTTCCCTTCTTGTATTGGTGTTTTTCATTTATTATCCTTTGTATGGCTGGATTTATGGAAAGATATTGTGTAAATTTGGTTTTGTCATGGAATATCTTGGTTTCTCTGTCTATGGTAATTGAGAGTTTTGCTGGATATAGTAGCCTGAGCTGGCATGTGTGTTCTCTTAGAGTCTGTATAACATCTGCCCAGAATCTTCTAGCTTTCATAGTCTCTGGTGAGAAGTCTGGTGTAATTCTGATAGGTCTGCCTTTATATGTTACTTGACTTTTTTCCCCTTACTACTTTTAAAATTCTTTGTTTTGTGCATTTGGTGTTTTAATTATTATGTTATGGGAAGAATTTCTTTTCTGGTCCACTCTATTTGGAGTTTGGTAGGCTTCTTGTGTGTTCATGGGCATCTCTTTCTTTAGGTTTGGAAAGTTTTCTTCTATAATTTTGTTGAAGATATTTACTGGCCCTTTGAGTTGGGAATCATTGCTCTCTTCTATACTTATTATCCTTAGGTGTGGTCTTCTCATTGTGTCCAGGATTTTCTGGATGTTTTGGATTAGGAGCTTTTTGCATTTTGTATTTTCTTTGACTGTTGTGTCAATGTTTTCTAAGGTATCTTCTGCCCCTGAGATTCTCTCTTCTATCTCTTGTATTCTGTTGGTGATACTCTCATCTATGACTCCTGATTTCTTTCCTAGGTTTTCTATCTCCAGGGTTGTCTCTCTTTCTATTTCTTTATTGTTTCTATTTCCATTTTTAGATCTTGGATGGTTTTATTCATTTCCTTCACCTGTTTGATTGTGTTTTCCTACAATTCTTTAAGGAATTTTTGTGTTTCCTCTTTAAGGGCTTCTAGCTGTTTACCTGTGTTCTCCTGTATTTCTTTAAGGGAGTTATTTATGTTCTTCTTAAAGTCCTGTATCACCATAATGAGAAGTGAATTTAGATCTGAATATTGCTTTTCCAGTGTGATGGTGTATCCAGGACTTGCTATGGTGGGAGAACTGAGTTCTGATGATGCTAAGTAACCTTGGTTTCTGTTGCTTATGCTTTTATGCTTGCCTCTGCCATCTGATTATCTCTAGTGCTACCCTCCCTTGTTATATCTGACTGGAGCCTTTCCCTGTGATCCTGGTTTGTCAGAACTCCTCAGAGTCAAGCTGTCTTTGTGATCCTGTGATTCTGTGATCCTGTGATCCTGAGATCCTGGGTATCAGAGTTCCTGGGAGTAGAGTTGTCTCTGGGACCCAGAGATCCTGGTGCAACCAAGTTCCTGGGATCCTATAGACCTGGGCATGTTAGAGTGCCTGGGAGTGGAGCTTTTTCTGGGTGTTGTGGGACTGGATGTGGAGTTAGTGTACAAGGTCTGCTCAGAGCACCCGCTCAGACCAGAAGTAACCTGTGCCACTGGTCAGGTAGAGTTCCTGAATGCCTGAGTCCCACTGGTCCCAGTTACTCCTGGTGTTGTGGCAGATTTTGTGTCCTCCTCCTTTGATCCAATGATCCTGGTGTGTTAGAGTGCTTGGAAGTGGATCTTCCTCTGGATGTATGGGACTGGCTGCAGAGTTTCTGCTCAGGGCACCAACGCAGACTGGAAAGCAATTCAGATAATTCTGTATTCATTTTCCAAATATGCAAAACATGTTTACCTTAATGTTGTGTTGTGTTTTCATTAAAGCAGCACACACACACACACACACACACATATATATACATATGTACATATGTATATATATATATATATATAT